>NC_134835.1:82408752-82714948 GCF_004210375.1 Tachypleus tridentatus | reverse complement strand
GTTGCCGGTAAAATACGCTCCAAACTTTGGAACCGTAAGTGCACTGTAAGTGTCAATCAAATTCCACTCTTTGGTCTGACAAGATTATCCTATGAACAAATTAAAAATAAGTCAAGTACCAGTTATAAGATACATTACAGCCTTATATTCGGATTTGTTTATTATACCTAGAAAACATTTTAAGATTTGCTGCATCTGATTCAAGCGTGTCTATAACTGTTGTGATTTGTCGTTTATTTCTTCTACCACACACACATATAGTCTGAACGTTGTGAATTTCTTAATAATATGAACTGAAAACGTCAAAACGTTTGCTTGTTTCTTGGACTATCTGTGTCGTGTCCGTCACGGGTTTCGATACTCGTGATTGGCACAGCACAGACAGCCTATAGTGTAGCTTTGTGTTTAACTGCAAATAAACAAACAAACACAATTGGAGGATGTTTATGAAAGCCTGCTAACGACACATCATAACCTTAAAAACTATTTATATTATTTTCCAGGACAGATTGTTTGCATATTTCACGTTTTGAAGCAATGCTACAAAGGTTATCTGTGCATAGCCATCTTTAATTTTCAACCAACAGACTAGAGGAAAAGCAGTCAGTCAACAATGCGCAGCGCCATCTCTTAGGATTTCTTTCTCTCGGCCTGGCATGGCCAGGTGATTAAGGCTCTCGACTCGTAATCCGAGGATTGCGGATTAGAACCTCCGTCACATGCTTGCCTTTTCAACCGTGGGACGTTATAATGTTACGATCAATCCCACCATTCGTTGGTAAAAAGATTAGCCCAAGGGTTAGCCATGGGTGGTGTTGATTAGCCTCCTTCTCTCGTCTTACACTTAAATTAGGGAGGCTAGTGCAGATAGCACTCGTTTCAGCTTTGCTTGAAATTTAAAAAAACAACAAACAAACTTTTCTCCGACAGAATATTGAGAGTTAACCGTCACTTCTATATCGCACTCATGATTTCAAAACGTCGAGCGCATTTTTTCTGCTTTTGAATAACGCGAATCATGAGTTAGATGTCACTGGATGAGCACGGTCATCACTAGGCTACACTCGAGCTAATAGGACAAATTAAACTATCCATCTATATATATATATATATATTTCAAAATGATTTGATACAAAGAGAGTAATTGTCTTAAAATATTACTTTAACCGATTAACAACTTTCACAACAGATTAAAAAAAAACTATCTAAATGTTGACCACAAAAACAACCGCTAAATTTGTTTGCCAGTTTTAAGAAAAAAACCTGGGTGAAATTGAGCTTTGCACACAGAACAAGTTTGTGATAAATGATCATTAACTATTAGATTATATTTTATAAGAAAATTCAATTGATTTTTTAATAACAAATTAGTATCAAAACCAGTTAATCAATATCTCCAAATAGTGGGTCAATAAGGGCTTTCTACGTTTACTGGTTTAGCCAAGGATACTTACTAAGCTATGCTAAAAACTAGGTTAACAAGAACCAGCATATTGACATCAGAATGTGTAACCACGGCTTATTTTTAATTTCGCGCAAAGCTGCACGAGAGCTCTCTGCACTAGCAGTTTTTAATTTAGCAGTTTAAGGCTAGTGGGAAGGCTATTATTTAACTAACGAATAGTGGATTGACTGTGACGTCACAATGCCCTAACGACTGAAAGGGCGATATATTTATTGGAACGGGGATTCGAACCCACCACCTTCGGATTACGAGTCGAGTGGCTTAACCACCTGGTTACGCCGGGCCCGTTTCACGTATTAAATAATCAATTTTAAGGAAATTTCCACAGGAATTTTGACATGCCGTACGCTTCACTTATAATTTTCCTTGGAACACTATTACCTTAGATAAAAGGTATTACCAAACAATGACAAGTATTTCTAGTCTTACAGAAAAACCATTACAAATTCAAGTAGCATTTGATTAACAACCACAATAGACCTTAACCCTAGAACTTCCGGAGTTTTTCTCATATTTAAAACAGCCATACTACAGTCATTGTGACTTCTACGTTTTTAATGCCAGTGTTAGAAAGAAAAACAAATAATCTGAAACAACTTAACATTCTCACGAAAAGTGGGGCCTAATAGGCCCCAGAGCAACTTGAAAGGTTATTAATATTAGGCTAATAATTTTGTATTTAAATGAAATTTAAATGATATTTAATGAAATGAAATCAAATGAAATGGCCTATTAGGCCCCACTTTTCATAGGAGTGTTAAGTTTGATTTAGACGCATCAAATCAGCCATTATCAAAGCTGAAGTTCCCTCTCAAAATAAACTATTATGCATAAAACACTTATTCGATAAATTAAATACTATAATAATAAAAACGTATCAGAAAACACAAGCCTGTGAACAAGTACTGTGAACAGTAGATATTTGTTTCTAAAAAGTAGCGACTCTCAAACAAAAACTATGAAGAAAATCACGCAATTGTCATTATGAAATGTAAATGCGATTTCATGTAAACAAACTTAAAAGTAACTAAGTAACACAATCCACGCAGGCGAAAAGCTTTTGAATATTTACCATAAAAAAGCTTTTCACACAGGGCATGTTTATCAGATTGTATTGTATTGTACTGGTTTTATCTACTGACATTGGTTTCATCGTCTGCTTTCGTGTTTTACTAGACGCAACATTTGGTTCAGGTTAAGCTGTCTGCCACTGTGCAGTTTTGTAATACATGTGTACTTGACTGTGGCTAGCTTCAATATTGGTATTTTCTCCAGTACATTCCTTGTACAAAACAAAGGAACTGATGGCTAGCTGTGGTTCTATTTGTTTGTTTTTGGTTTTGAATTTCGCACAAAGTTACTCGAGGGCTATCTGTGCTAGCCGTCCCTAATTTAGCAGTGTAAGACTAGAGGGAAGGCAGCTAGTCATCACCACCCACCGCCAACTCTTGGGCTACTCTTTTACCAACGAATAGTGGGATTAACCGTCACATTATACGCCCCCACGGTTGGGAGGGCGAGCATGTTTAGCGCGACGCGGGCGCGAACTCGCAACCCTCAAATTACGACTCGCACGCCTTAACACGCTTGGCCATGCCGAGCCACCAGCCAAAACGTTATTTTACATTTGTCCAGATTGTCTGTCATGCTCAGCGATCTTGTGCTTCTGTGGGAAACAGCTGCTCATCTATTTTGATGTTCTCAACCAGTTTGTAGCAGATAATGTTGTTGCCAGGACATACTTATCTCTCTGAAGAAAGGCACCCTCGTAGCTCTCAAAACAAAACAAAAAAACTCAAAATATCTCGAAAACGATTTCATGGCAGTGTATCTGTAAACAACAACAACAACAACAAATTTTCCATTGCGCAGACCAAACGTTCATCAGTTAACCTTTGCCACCATAAACTCCACAAACAAGCAATGAAATAAATGCTTCTAATTCTTTCAAATACATTTCTCAAGAATTATCAATCTGTGTCTTTATGTCTCTGCTTCGATACATCATTGAATATATTATAATGTTCGTGTATCAATCTATAAATTATCAATGTTGCGCTGTTTATATTATGTGAGAACTGGAATTTCTGTCAAAATATCTTGTATATCCCGTCTTCCCATGTTCTAACACTGGAATTTATAATTTTTCAAATAATTCCATTCTTACCAGTCTCTTGAATATCTGCTTGTGCCGGTTATGCAGTTGAAGTCGTTTCGTTTGGTCCTGTTGTCCCTAGCACAGCTGGAGCACCTACAACACGATTAGGGCAGAGCAGTTGGCATTAGGACTACAGAGGATTCCTCAGAACTGATGCTTCTAACACGACCTCGTACACGTCTGGAGAGTTGTTGTTGTACTTTCTTCACTTTAAGTTATTGTGCTGTCCGTTCCATAAATCCAGGACTCTTCACTTTCAAGCTTTCTCACATTCCCTATACGGGAATAATTTTATAATAACCTCAACCACTCGTTGAGCGTCCTCTGTAAACCAATTTTTAGTTTCATTTAAGTTACTTTCAGTGTCTCTGTTACTATATATATATATGCTCAGGTTTCTAGACAAGTGCCATTTCTCATGGGAATTGAAAAAGATTACATGTAAGCTACGTTGATATATTCAGATCGACAGATAAGCAGACACCTACCTCTACTTTGAAAATTCAAGAGCTAAAATATAAGCAAAGATTAATGAGATCAAACTGGTGTGAATTCAGTAGAGACTGAGATAATGACAGGCTAATATGCTAAAACCACAGGCTACTTTTGGTATAAAAAAGAGAGAATTGTAGGTTGTTACAGAGAAAACCATGTCTTGTAAACAGCGGCCAAAATGACTTACTTATCTTTGGTGGTTCTTGGTAGAAGTGAGTATAACTTGTTCATTTTTCTGATCCTTACTTTGATAACGCCACCAGGGTACTTAACACGGACAACTGCATAACTTTTATACAGAGTTATTTGAATTTTAAAAAATGAAAACAGACATTTTGAGACAAAATGGCTAGTTTCGAAGTTCTATTGTGAAGGTAAAACGTAGCACTATATTGTTGATATTTTAAAAATAATAACTATAATTATTGGCACAACAATTGGTTGAAAATTCCTGAAACTCTATCTGTTGCTTAGAATTTAAACGAATTTTACATCATCACTTCACCCACACAGAATAAATTTTAAATTGTGTTATTTATTATCGCACTTTCTGAAAAAAAGATTGATTATAATCTGTTCGTCGTGTCTTGAGTTAATTTTTGTTATGGAACACTTAACACTGGATGAACGTACGAAAGTAAGTATTTCAAATACAAACTTGAAAAAGGCAGGTAAACCTTGAGAATACAGCTAGGAAAATTACAGTAAAAATACATATAACAGGGAGAAAGCACCTGCAATAGGTTTAATTCTAGACGAGCGATTAAGATAAGAGTAAAGAAACAGAAATAAGTCTTAGTACTATGTATATATGTAAAAACTGCTCGTTTGGGTTGATAAAATTCTTAGTTTGTGAACCTGACGATGACCAAAGAAGGTCGAAACGCTGTTCGCTCCTCTACGTAAAAAAATTTTCTCAACCCAAACGAGTCGTTTTTACATATATATTTTTTTCCAAAACTGGGTTTTCTCGACATCACTGAAGTTTTAGTACTATACAATTTTGAACAAAAGATTCACTAGTGAACTTAAGCCTAAGGTCTGAATCATATTTGACAATTAGTCCTTCTCTTCACCTATAGTCTTAAAATATATATTCCAGTCTTTATTAACATTAAGACGTGAATGGTATTACACGTTCTGAACAAAAGATTCACTAGTGAACTTAAGCCTAAGGTCTGAATCATATGTGACAATTAATCCTTCGCTCCACCTACAGTCTTAAAAAGATATCTTCCAGTCTTTATTAACATCAAGACGTGAATGGTATTACAGGTTCTTGAGAGCAATTCTCAGCACGTTAATTGTGAGTGATAGGTGGTGTAATTCACTTCAAGTGTTTTTTCAAATTGTCATTATTTGCATATGTAATGAGATTTCAAAGTATATCATTTCTTCATCTTTTCATATTTCCTGAGCTTTAAAGCGCTTAAAGCGATGAAGTTAAATTGTATAACCTTTCCAGGTTAATAATTTTAGACAACAAGCTTTAAAGAATGTAAGCAAACAAATAAATATAATATACATGTATCTAAAACTGTAAACAAACAACACGTGTTTGCATAATGTGAAACGTTAAAAGTTTTAACATCAAGGGGTAGTTTAGATTGCGGATGTGACGATATGTTTTTCATTCAACTAGGAATGAGTTTCGTGACACAGAAGTTTCAACCACTACTAAAAATAAAAAATATATAAATAACTAATGAGTAGTTCAGGTCACATATTCTTAAATGTTCGCTAATGTATTTGTGTGCTGAGCATGTACTGAAGTGTTAAAATAGCCTGGATAATTTACAGCCGTTATTCAACTAAATCTTGGATAAATCGGTGACAAATACTATATAAAATAAATAGAACTGTTTCATTTGTTTACTAGAGCGACATCTCACTTGTTACGTGGGCTAAACAATTAGTTCACGCACAATCATCTCTAATTCGGAACTACTGATCAGAAGGAAGGCTAGCAGCATATGCAGCCTAAAGTTGAATTGGTTGTCACTCTTATAACGCGCCCACATCTGAAAGCGTAAAACTTGTTTATAACATTGTGATATTCAAGCATATTTCGTACGTTTTACCATCTTTAGCGGTGTGAAACTTTGTGAACTCTTCGTGTAGTTTGCTTCCATGCAAGTTTTCGCTTAAGAACATTTAGTCCAAACTATTGGAGTTTCTCCATAACTTGAGTTTGTCATTTATCTTTTTTTTTTTTTTTATCAAGTGCCGCTTTGTATGCTGGCAAAAAGACAGACATCTTTTCGGTGGCGGAGGACATGTCATTGAAAATGTCTACGATGGCGAATGTAAATCCAGTAAACAGTAACTGACGGATTCGTGTGAGCAGAAAACCTAGATTACATAGCCTTTCGTTATTGGATTTCTTCGTAACTGGTTCGGTTGAGATTCAACTTGAAAGGCTCACGATCGAGTTATTGGTACAGTAGAGGTGACTGTATACTTATCTATGTAGGTACACATACACAGATGTTTATTGTTACTAATGTGTCAGTTCTGTTTACTACTCACGTAACTTAACACGTTGTGAGTTTCCAGTTTAAGGTAACTCAGGAAATTTCCTGTTAGATGTCGCTGTTCTATTCTGTACTTGTAGAGAAATCAGTTTATACAGTACTGTTTTCGAACTTTCAGTTTTACATACTAACATAATAGGCCACACTTAATACAAATTAGAAGAAATGACAGATAAATATTTTGTTAAAGATAATATTGGTCGAGGGAAGAAAGTCATACTATAATAATATGTTTTGTCCACTGTGTTATGCACATACTTTACTTACAAACATACCTTCGCTAAATGTCGAGAAAAGACGGTCTTAATAATACACAAATACATATATTTGAAAGGTTTAACATACATGTTACACGTAAAAATTTAATATAATAATACTGATGAAGAATCTACCATTATGCTTTACACATTATTATCATTGAATTATGGTCATCAAAGTATTAAGGTTAAACATAAGATATCTTATATGAAAATATTTAGATTTATTTTATAAAAAAAGATTGTAAATCTGCTATTATTACCACAAAATGAAAAGCTGAAGTTTTATTACTTATTTACGTAATGCAAATACACACACACATACATATATATATGCCTTTATTTATCTGAATAACAAAGAAATGATTTTTCTTTTTTTTATCAAAGGATATTCCTTTCATAGGAGGCCTTAAAATCAGCGTCCATCACATTAATCTACGCACAGAAAAGAATTACGCAAGAAAGAAAACAATTACCATGCAATAACAAGTTATAAATAAATCTTAAAAACGTACATAAAATTCATGATGTAGCATTAAAGAACACATAATGCAACAAAAGGTTAAAAAATGACAGAAAAGACAAGAATAAAAATGAAAAACAACTGATGTAAAACTAGTTACAAATATACATTAAAAGGATAAATACAAAAAACAGTTATATTCATTTTGTTTTTGGTCTTTAAAGGGGCAGTTGCCGAAAATATACTGAGTAAAACCTTTTATTTTTCCGGTAATTTCCTTAGCCTCACTGTTTCTATCGATTAATTTTTTCACTTTTTACCCACGCGAAATTTTTCTGTTCTCATGAGCGTTAAAAAGCTTAACTTGCAAAGCTCTGCAACATTTCCCTCTCGTAAGTGAAAACAAAAGAGCAAGGAACCCAAAGCCAGATCTACTCTGTCACATATAGTGTTTAGACAGGTACATGTGGTGTTGGAAATAATGAGAATATATCAGTTACAAATATTTACACAGGAAACAGGTACATGTGGTGTTGGAAATAATGAGAACATACCAGTTACAAATATTTACACAGGAAACAGGTACGTGTGGTGTTAGAAATAATGAGAATACACTAACTACATGTGTTTACACAGATAAAAGTTACTTGTGGTGTTAGAAATAATGAGAATATAACAATTACAAATATTTACACAGGAAACAGGTACGTGTGGTGTTAGAAATAATGAAATTATACCAATAACAAGCGTTCAGACAGATAAGAAGTAATGTGGTGTTAGAAAATACTGAAAATATAAAACAACAGTGTTTAGATAGGTAAGAAGTAATGTGATGTTAGAAATAATAAAAATATACCAACAACAAATGTTTAGAAAGGTAAGAGGTAATGTGGTGTTAGAAATAATGAAAATATACCAACAAGAAGTGCTTAGATAGGTAAGAGGTAATACAGTGCTAGAAAAAATGTAAATATACTGACAACAAGCTTTTAAACAGGTGAGAGGTATCGTGGTGCTAGAAATAAGTTCAAATTATTAAAGTGTATAACATTTTAATACAAAGTTTACTTAGAGCAAAATTAATTGTTACTCCTATTACTCACACTTCAATTATACATCCTTAATTTTTTATTTTATTTGGTTGTTATTTATACATGTAGAAATATTATGTTTTTATTATGATATATATTCCACTATAGGAACTACAGTTATATATTTAACAAACATTCAAATAATTATATATACAACGAACTAACACAACCATGTCTAAGTTATTTTATTTAATTTCAAACGACATTTTGGATATACGGCTTTCATAGGGCTCCGCTTTAAGAGCTGCAGTGTATTTCACTGTGAGAAGTAACCGTTATTTAAAATCGACAGTGTACATATAGGAAAGTAGCAACATTTAGGGCTAATATCAATCCCACTTTTCCATTAGAGTTGCGCACGAGTTGGCGGAGGGTAGTATTGACTAGATGCCTTCCTTCTAGTCTATCAATCTGAATTAGAGATGGCTAGTACAAATAGCTCTTGAGTACCTTTGAGCAGAATTCCACAAAGAAAGAAACATAACGAAAATTATGTGTAACTCATATCTTTTTACTTATATATATATATATGTATGTAAGAAAACATCAAAATGTCAGACTTTTTTTCTCTTATTAATTTCTTCTAGCGGTTTCGTGACTTCAGGAAATACTTTAATGAGAATCTTTAACATAAACATACAAATATTACTTTTCAGTTAAACCTAAATAATCTAAACTGAATTCACATACTTTCCATATGTACGAACATATAATACACTTTTTGTAAAATGAAGTAGATTACAAATATACTTTCTTTTTTAAATTTAAATCTTACTCTATTGATTCTTTCCCTTATTATTGTGATAGAAATACAGTTTAACCTATAACTTCATACTTTTACGAACTTTTCTTGTCTATAAGTTTTAATAAGTGTTTTTTTTTTCTGTTTTAATCTTCCCACTGATTTTACACCATCAGTTACTTTCTTCAATCTTACTGCTATTTATTGAAAGTGGCGCCAAAAGATTTATAAAAGAGTTTTCGAAAAATAATATTTTATGTCTTACATTACATGACCCGAAAAGTATAACACAAAATATGGTTCTTTAATATTTCAAGTTATCTCAAAATGCATTCATTAAAATATTTACTGGTATAGAGCTGTTTCTTTAGGTTTGTTTATTTATAATTTAGCACAAAGCTACACGATGAGATATCTGTGCTCTGCCCACCATGAGTACTGAAACCCAGTTTTTAGCAGTGTGAGTACGCGTAAACAACGCTACGACACTGGAGGGGCGGTTTTTATAGGGACACCTAACAGAATTTATGCAAATATATTTTTAATCTTAAATTTTCTATTTCATCAATGTATATAATTGATCACAATTTACACATTCTAAAAGACATATAACGTTCTTAGAATTGCAAATGAGCTATTAATAAAAAAAATGTCTATATTATTGTTCTCTATTGTTTGGACAGAGTTAATATAGCTTAAATTACACAAAGCAAGGTTCTTTCTGTTACAATTGAAGATACGTTCTAAAAATATCTCGTTTTTAACTTTATTCAATATTATATATAAACTTGTAGATCCTCTTCCCGGTAAAAAATTTTATTATCTCAATACATCTTTCAATATTTTTATATACTATTTGTTTTAATTGTATATTAACATATGAAATACCAGTATGTATATTTATACAATGTGTCACAATAAAAGACAAAATATTTTATTTACATTTACTAATCTCCATATTTAAATGTTTTATTAAAATGTTATTATTAGCAATTTCAAAACTTTTTAATATATATTTTTTTCGTTTGAGAATTGAAACTCTGAAAGCTAGAATAGAAAATCAAGAGATCAAATTCAGAAAAAACTGACTCGAAAATTTAGAATTTATTCCATGAAATAATGGAGAATAAAGATATATAAGCACTGATCAAATACTGGAATGATTTGTGTAGAATGGGACAGAGAAGCGGTGAAGAAAAATGGAAACAAAAGGAAATCTGTCTATAGAATAATTAAGAAAAATAGAGAAAATCCAGAGAAAAGAAAGAAAATTGAGAATAAAGTTATTATAAGCAGAAATAAAAATTGTTGAGATTTTGATCATAAAAAAGGAGAAAATATGTACTACATCAGAGGAAGACTGAGAAATGAGACATAGAGTAAGAAGAGTAAACGAAATCCTAGAGAATCTGATGGATTAACATTATACAGAGTGCAGCTCATAAAGTTTTACAATTCATATAAAAACTAATGAGACATTTTATGAGATTGAGCGATAACAGAATTCCTGGTAGGGAAGGCATGTCTTTAGACATTCAGACAATTCTAAAGAGTAAAACCATTATAATAAGGCTTGTTGGCTAGTGCCTCCTATACCAAAATTAAATAATAGGTTGAAAAGTCACCAAGTTTTTATATATTATCATTTAAAGAAAGATGACGTTTCGAAACAGTGCTAGTCGTTAAATTCGTACAGTTTACAAAATAGGCGCATGTGCAGAATTCAAAGAACTTACATGCATAGTATTTCGAATGCAGAACGTGAAAATTATAAGCAAGATTACATCTATTACATAAAAGTTACAAGTCATGAAACGATAAGTAGATAGCTACTATAATTTAAATAAGAAAAGGAATAATATAAATCTAGAGGAAAGAAAAGTATTTATTTAAATCATATGGTTGTAGGGTCTTCAAGATTGTAGATTAATTTCTTTTCCAGTCGTTCACTTTTGTATATGTCTGTTGGAGCACTCATTAAGTCCAAGAATCGAAGTATCTTTAACTGTATGATTGTTGATGGTGAAATGTTTGTCTATAAGTGTATCTAGGTTCTGCAGCTTAATATGGTTTAGATGTTCTCGTGTTCGATCACAGAGACGGCGGCCTATTTGTACAATGAATAAACTATGGTATTTTTAGTAAATTTTACAGTAAATGATACATTTGATGGTACATGTAAAGAACTGTCTTATGTCTAAAGTTGTGTTCTTTCTCGTTATGTGTGGTACAGTTTATATGTGGGCAGGTGACACACCTGTTTCGTTTACATGTGTGAATACCTGGAATATCATTTTGTTTCTGTTTAAAGATACTGTGCACCGGGATTTCTTTAAGGTTTTTGTCATGTCTGTAAGAAATAGTGGGGAATCCTGAGAAGTAGATTTATTGGTAGAGTCTTCAGTAAGTATTGTGTGATTTTGTAATATAATATCTTTTATCTTCTTGTTGGTCTGATGGTATGTTAGCACAAGTGGTATGTTCGTTTTTGGTAGGGTTGAGTGTTTGCTCCTGAGTATATGGTGCACAGTAACTTTAAACAGAAACAAAACGTTACTCCAGGCACTCACACATGTAAACGAAACAAATGTGCCCACATATAAACAGTACCACACATAACAAGAAAGAACATAACTTTCGACATTATACAATCCTTTACACGTGTTACTGGGTTATCACTTACTTTCATTCCATTTAATAAAGATGCCACAGCTCATACGATGTACAAACTGGCCGCCGTCTCAGTAACCGAGCACGATAACATATAAACCATATTAAATTGCAGAACCTAGATACACTAAACGACAAACAGTTCACCATCAGCAACCATACAGTTGAGGACATTTCGTTTCTTGGTACATGTAAAGTGCTCCAACAGACATTTACAAAAGTAAACGACTGAAAAAGAAATTAATTTACAATCTGGAGACTGTTTGTTTTTTTAATTTCGCGCAAAGCTACTCGAGGGCTATCTGCGCTAACTGCCCCTAATTTAGCAGTGTAAGACTGGAGGAAAGGCAACTAGTCATCACCACCCACCGCCAATTCTTGGGCTACTCTTTTTTTCAACAAATAATGGGATTGACCGCACATTATAACGCTCCCAAAGCTGAAAGGGCGAGCATTTTTGGTGCGACGGGGATTCGAACCAGCGACCCTCGGATTATGAGTCGAACGCCTTAACCCACCTGGCCATGCTGGGCCCAATCTGGAGACCCTACAACTATTTGATTTAAATGAACGCCTTCCTTTTCTCTAGATTTATATTTTCCCTCTTTTTGTTTAAACTATGGTAGCTACCTGCTTATCTTTTCATGACTTATAATTTTTACGTAATAGATGTAATCGTGTTTATAATTTTCAAGTTCTATTTTCGAAATATTATGCATGCAAGTTCTTTGAATTCTGCGCATGCGCCCATTTTGTAAACTGTACGGTTCAATGAAGAGCGCTAATTCGAAACGTCATCCTTCTTCGAATAAAAATACGTAACAAAAGTGCCGATTGTTGAACCTATTATTTAACTTTAATATTTTTGTCGCTTATACTGTTTCAACTATATTTGTTCTTTAGCATTTCCTATACATCATATTGCGTTAACATAAACAATTAAACTCGGAGACGTAAATTTCAACAATACAAGCAAGTCTTTATCTAATTACGTGTAGCCCCACTCTAGTACAGCGGTATGTCTCCGGATTTACAACGCTAAAATCAGGGGTTCGATTTCCCTCGGTGGGCTCAGCCGATAGCCCGATGTGGCTTTGCTATAAGAAAGCACACACACACACTAATTACGTGTAACAAGAGTTATAGTTTCGTCAATAAAGCATGATTGGGCTTTTGCAATGATTTAATTTTTGGAACGTTTCAAGCGTCAGCAAATAAAATGACAATAATTTCATTATAAATTAATATATTCACTGCTAAAGAGGATTTTTTTAAACTTCAGTGTTTCTCAATATCCACCTAACACTAACGAATAGAATCTTACACTGATTCTATGATTTCTAATTCTAACGTCTTAATAAGCAGCAAAATAATGATAATAATGTTTGCAAGACCTTTAATGGAAAAGATGGAAATATCGATGTGTTACATTAATGTTAAACTTTAAACGTAACGCAATCTTACTCGTATAAGAAAAAAGAAATATTTGAAAACGATCGTGAGTGTTATAAAAAAACACAAAAAACACGTGAACCTTTGGAAGAAGATACAGGAAACAAAATACTCAATAAATGGAGAATTTTTAGGTTTACAAACAACATCATCTAAACCTTTGGGGCCCGGCATGACCAGGTGGTTAAGGCACTCGACTCGTAATCCGAGGGTTGCGGGTTCAAATCCCTGTCACACAACACATGTTCGCCCTTTTAGCCGTGGGAGCATTATAATGTGACGGTCAATCCCACTTTTCGTTGGTGAAAGAGTAGCCCAAGTGTTGGCGGTGGGTGGTGATGACTATCTGCCTTCCCTCTAGTCTTACACTGCTAAATTAGGGACGGCTAACGCAGATAGCACTCGTGTAGCTTTGCTCGAAATTCAAACCAAACCAAACCTAACTAACCGGTTAAGAAGCAAGGTGAAGTACAATAAGATATAAAACAAAAGATCAAAGGTTAATGTATCAGTCTCACCTGAAATTTTGAGATATAAAACAATACTATACAATAATGACAGGATTAAAAACAGTATAAATATATCTCTCTGTTTTATCGACTTATCGCTAAACTATATGGTATTTTAACTTACATTTTTTTACAATAAATAAATACATCTCCAAAAGCTTCCTGCTTTTGAACCAGTTTTGTTCCTAGCTGAATTATCTTTAATAATAATGCAACCAGTAAGTCTGTATGTTTTTCTTTTTCTGTTATTATTAATTAAATAAAACTTGGTGTAATTTGTATTGTATATAAATTGAAAGTATACAGTTTATTTTTAATGTAACTGAATAGGATTTCTCCTACTAGAAGCAAATGCTACAAGCGGCTAATGGTTCGGGTGATTTCTTCTATATTTAGCTCAGTATTACCTCATCTCCCAGTCCCACTTCATCTGAGAAACGTTGTGACTTCTCCAATTTTCACAGCGATGAGACCAAAAAGATACTATAAGATGTTTATTCATGTCAGAGACCTATTCTGGAAGGAAATGACCTAGTTTTGCCTTGTGGTTTACAGCAGATGTCTGAAAAGCTATAGTATTTTTCGGATCTTTGCCTATAGATTATAGCATAAAACCACTCGGATCTGTAACGTTAGTCAGACCAATAAAACATATACAGCGAATGACCCGATTTATGGCTGTTAGAGTAATCCCTTTAGAAAAGATGTAGATAAATCTGCTATAAATATATGTACATGAAAACATTAAACAAGTTTCACGTAGGCTTATCCACTCCTATAATTATATGCTATAGACGTAGACGTTTTTTGTTTGTTTATTTTCAAATACATATTGTTAACGTTTTGAGAGCTAATGATAGACTTTTGTCAAAAATAATGATTTTAATTTGCGCATAATTTTAAACGATGTCGAATATAAATTTTTGGGAGGACTAATGGCGCTAGTGCAGTAATTTGTTCGGGAAAACTTGCTCCAAAACATGCTATAAAGATCAGTAAAAACACTATTTATGTCAAAGGCTAATTTGAATTATACAAATTATAAATACAATTATATTGTATTGTCTTGCAAAATCTAAAAAAAAACTATGTTATATAAGCAAAAGTATAATATATGTATAAATATATATAGGGAAAGGACGATGCACTCATTTGGATTGGTAGAGATCCTGATGACCAAAATCAAAGAAAGAAAAGGAAGGAAACAGACAGTCTCATTTCACTTGATTAAATTAATCAAAAAGTCCTCAATAGCCGCGGAACTTGAAATTATTTAAGGCAGAGTTTAATAAATTAATCTATGAGCTATTTTTTTCCCTTTTTATTAGCTATATTTTAGTGTCAGCAATACCAAGCGTGGAGTACGAGTTTATCTGATTCGATTTTTTTTCTCATCAGGATCTCTGCCAGCCTACCCTCAAATTGAAATTCTTTCGGACAGGATTAAAGTAAATTAATATACGAGATTTTGTATGTGATCAAATGCATCAATCGAAAGGGTTTGACCTTCTAAGTTTAAAACTATAATTAGATCTCATGAGCTGAAGGTTTGCACTTGAAAACTCAGAACCATCTTATAAGCCGCTTTGCTACGGCTAGAAATTGGCTGAAGACGATAAATATGACGTAAGAAAATTGATCCAGACAGCAAGAAATCTTGTATTCCACTCTGAGAAATGGGGAATATTCCATAAACTGATAGATATACAACGAAATAAACATTTGTTTTTTTTTATGAAAAAACAACACTATAAGCACGATTACAATGTTGTATAATGTACAATGTTGTACATACATGAAAACTGGAATAAACCTTCAAGCGTTATTAGCCTATGAAAGACATATCTATTAAACTAGTGCATGCTGGAGAAATCTATTGATGAAAAATTGGGCGAAATATCAATATTCTTAAGCATATATGTATAGACATTATTATACAGTGTTTCATGACATTATTATACAGTGTTTCATGACATTATTATATAGTGTTTCATAACATTATTATATAGTATTTCATAACATTATTATACAGTGTTTCATGACATTATTATATAGTATTTCATAACATTATTATACAGTGTTTCATAACATTATTATACAGTGTTTCATGACATTATTATATAGTATTTCATAACATTATTATACAGTGTTTCATAGCATTATTATACAGTGTTTCATGACATTATTATACAGTGTTTCATAACATTATTATATAGTATTTCATAACATTATTATACAGTGTTTCATAACATTATTATACAGTGTTTCATGACATTATTATATAGTATTTCATAACATTATTATACAGTGTTTCATAACATTATTATACAGTGTTTCATGATTATTATATTATTATACATTATTATACAGTGTTTCATGACATTATTATATAGTGTTTCATAACATTATTATATAGTGTTTCATAACATTATTATATAGTGTTTCATGACATTATTATATAGTGTTTCATGACATTATTATATAGTGTTCATGACATTATTATATAGTGTTTCATAACATTATTATACAGTGTTTCATGACATTATTATACAGTGTTTCATGACATTATTATATAGTGTTCATGACATTATTATATAGTATTTCATAACATTATTATACAGTGTTTCATAACATTATTATACAGTGTTTCATGACATTATTATACAGTGTTTCATGACATTATTATATAGTGTTTCATGACATTATTATATAGTGTTTCACGTTCTATGACACTCACTAATGCTATCACACACTGAACACATGCTTCAATACGCATGTTTTCAATTCAGAAAATGTTACGGAGTGGAAGTTTGCATTTGAATTTCAAGCTAATTAAAAAGCATTATTGAATAACTTCTCAAACAAACTACAATGTAAGTTGCAGGAATCTGACACTCAGAAACAGGCTTGATTGATGTAACCAACTACGTTTAAGTAGAATGCGCAAAGTACCATGACTGGTTATTTTAATACTGTTATGACTTCAATTGGATGTGTATGCAAAATATGGAACTTGTTTGATTTCTTGGACCAAATGGTATATAATTTGTTAGCTTTTTATGACTTCTGTAAACATTTTTTTCGGTATTTTATTTCTAACTAATTATACATAAAAACAATTGCGTAACGCCTATATACACATATGTATATGTTTCTGTGTATATATATATGTGTGTGTGTGTGTGTGTTAATATATATATTTATACGAATATATATATATATCCATTTAGCTGGGACAAACTTTAAAACTGTAATGTAGACATTACTATAACCTAGATTTATGCTTTATCAAGTGAAAAAATATTTATTTTTAAAATATTTTGAATGGAACTTTTATTATATTTCCTGTTCAAATTTCCTCGAGTTATCAATCAAAAAATGCTCTAACATTTCTATTTTATGCTGTTTTCGTTTTATGAACATTTATAAACCTATGCATATTTCAACATCGTCAAATAAAAGACTAATATTTATCTAATAGTAAATTTTTAAGTATTTTATAAATTATTATGAATATCTTTAAATGTATCAAATTCAGAATTGTTCACCTCGTTACACAGCTGCGCCATCTCTGTTGTGCAAAATAAGTTTATGCAGACTGCCTGACACTTGTTTCTGTGATATGAATCTCACGTGACGTAAAGTCGTGTAATTCAACTTACCAGTTTTACCTACATGTTTGCTTCCCAGAACAACGACACGCACCGATGTCAAGTTCGTCATGACAGGTCTTCATCTACTGACTAACGGAGTAGATAACTCAAACTGTTTTACGGTTCAGCGCCAAATGGATTGAACATCAATTTTAAGTCGGAATGGTTTGATATTAAGCACTAAACGCTAGCATCAGTAGATAAAGTTAATCCTTTAGCGAGTTAAGCTTTATTAGAATATAGAAACAACTGAGGACTGAGAGTACATAGCTGGTATTTGAGTCACTGACTCTTGAGGAATAATCTTGTTCCTAAACAGGTTACACGTGCTTCTGATTGGTCTCGAGACTCCGTTTTCGTCACGTTTTCTGAGAGAGCCCAGAAAAATAAAAAGAGAGATTGCATGGCGCACATTCTAATAGGGAACTTCTATTGTAAACACCAGTGGCGCCCTCCTGAATTAACGACAATTTCCGCTGCAACTGTCTCAAACGTGACAGAACAAGAGAAAAAAAAACTATCGCCGAGGCTTGACGTTATACCAGTTGTCATTTTACATCTTACCTTGAACGAAATGTGACACATTATACAGTTGATAATGCGAGGTGACGACTGACGATAATGACACGAATTAAATATTGATAATTAAAGAGGGCACACGTTACTTAAAAAGCAAAACAGAAAAATGCTTCAGTTATACCAGGCCATGTCTTCTGTCCTTTAAATTTATCTCGGCCCATATGCCAAAAAAACCATGTTGTTGAATTAAGTTTGAGACAGCTAGTTAAAAATAAGGATAAAATAGCTTAATGACTGCCACATGTGAATGAAGTATCAGACGAATAAAAAATGCAGAAAACAGTTCTGTTTGTCTTTTAGTTTCGCACAAAGTTACACGAGGGCTATCTGCGCTAGCCGTCCATAATTTAGTAGCGTAAGGCTAGAGGGAAGGCAGCTAGTCATCACCACCCACCACCAACTCTTGGGCTACTCTTTTACCAACGAAGAGTGGGATTGACTATGACATTATAACGCTCCCACGGCTGGGAGGGCGAACATGTTTGGTGCGACCGGGATTCGAACCCTCGGATTACGAGTCTAACGCATTAACACGCTTGTATGCCGGACCGTAGTAATAAGATACTGTACACAGCATCTTCGTGAAATCTCTTACAGAGATTCTTCCTCAGAGCAGAGTGACTGTTTGCTAGTCTGTTTCATAGAACACCTAAACGACTAATCAGAAACCTGTAAATTCACTAACTGCATAAAATTATTCCCACTTGAAATTCCAAATAGAAATATACAGAAACGTACTTTTTATTAGGCACATTTTTGAAATAGATTTTATCTATTTTATTATTATTTCTAAATCAATGATTTATTTGTAGGACCTTGTGAGTAGTTCTAACAGACAAGACTCTGGTGAAGACATTATAAGAACTTATATCAAGAAGACAAATTTTAACCCATGTAACATAAAAACTGTAAAACGAACTATACTTACACTTACAGCAACCTTTGCCACTTATATACATTGTAGACGAAATTACAGATCCAATTAATTGTGAAAAAATCGTTAATAAAGTTGTATCGAAAAAGCTAAGGAATTTTCTAATTATACATGATATGTATAATTACTGTATGTGAATAATTATTCTGTGTATTATGCAAGTTTTTATGATCAATAATTTTTAAAATTTATGTGCATTCTGTTTTTTATGTTTGTCGGCGAAATAAAAAGTTAGTTACACGTGCTTCTTTAATTAGTTTCGTTTATATGATTTTTCCTAACCAGAGATCTGACTTGCTATTCATTTAAAAAAGTCGTGGGGGGGAATAAAATGTGCTTACCTAGGGCCCAAAATGTTGTAAACACTACACTAATATTAGCTGAATTGTGTGCGTGTGTCTTCTCTTATAGCAAACCCACATCGGGTTATCTGCTGAGTCCACCGAGAGCAATCGAACACATTGATTTTAGCGTTGTAAACCTGTAGACTTACCGCTGTACCTCCGGGGATATTAGCTGAACTAAAATGAAAATACATTAAATATTTTGACCAACAAATAAACATTAATATCGGCATAGTTTCAAACGTAAACTATTTAACGTAATTTGTGAAAGTTAAGAGATTTACGAACTCTCTTACAAACTTTAAAAATGATACACTATTTGTTCATTGAACCATCTCTTGAATTTCTGGTGAAAATAAATTTGAAGCTTAATGTGACATTTGATTCACCACTTTCCCTAACTTTTAACAGTTTACACCTTTACATCAGAAACCCTGGACCAGGGCAAATCGTCCGAACAAGACTAGCCATTTTATAATGCTTTGTTTGTTTGTTTTGAATTTCGCGCAAAACTACACAAGGGCTATCTGTGCTAGCCGTCCCTAATTTAGCAGTGTAGGACTAGAGGGAAGGCACCTAGTCATCACCACCCACCGCCAACTCTTGGGCTAGTCTGTTGCCAATGAATAGTGCGATTGACCGTCACATTATAACGCCCCCACGGCTGAAAGGGCGAGCATTTTTAGTGCGACCGGGATTCGAACCCGCGATCTCAGATTATGAGTCGAACGCCTTAACCCACCTGTCCATGTCGGGCCTGAAAGTGTGCTATTACATTATTTTTGTCGATTTTATTTCAGACTTTTCCTTTTCAAATCTGTTATATAATTGAAGTATACATATGGCGTTTGTTGAGTTGTTTTGTTTATTATTTTTACATCACAGTTTGTTGTTCTTCTTAAGATGTATTCGAATTACTAAAGGTCTACCTAACTAATTAAACATTAGTGATGTATTAAACAATGGCACAGCCATTGATTATCAGCAGAGAAATAAAGTTTTCGAAAATATTTTTTTTGTTGTACTCCTGATCAAATGAACTTTTACTTTCTTACCTTTAACCCTCAAATTATTTACTTCTTTTTATACCGTTCACTACCAATAGGACTAATATATCACAAAACTGGACATTCAAAAATGTGACAGGCTAGAGTAGGAGGACGGGGTTCTTTGGGTTGTTTGTTTGTTTTTTAATTTTGCGCAAAGCTACACGAGGGCTATCTACGTCGGCGGTCCCTAATTTAGCAATGTCAACCTAGTCATCACCACCAACTGCCAACTCTTGGGCTACTCTTTTACCAACGAATAGTGGGATTGACCGTCACATTATAACACCCTCCACGGCTAGGAGGGCGAGCATGTTTTGTGCGACCGGGATTCGAACCCACAAATTACCAGTCGAACGCCTTAACACACTTGGCCATGCCGGGCCTTTTATAATGCCAAATATTATTTAAATATTAAACAGATATGGTGGTCTGGTTCACTATCGTGAATAATAGACTACTAAAACAGCAGACAC
The DNA here is from genome assembly GCF_004210375.1 of Tachypleus tridentatus. Taxonomy (NCBI): domain Eukaryota; kingdom Metazoa; phylum Arthropoda; class Merostomata; order Xiphosura; family Limulidae; genus Tachypleus; species Tachypleus tridentatus. The sequence continues at coordinate 82,694,080 of NC_134835.1, read as the reverse complement.
ATAAATAAAATACTAAAGATATACAATTTTTGAATGAATTTTTCATTTCTATTTAACTTATTTGCGACATTTCGACCACTCGTGTGACCATGGTCAAGTAACGATCTCTCTTTTGTAAAATACTATGCGAGCATTTTGTTCCAACTTAGAAAATGCACAGGGTGATATCTGTGTTTTGATATTAATTAGGTTTTAGTTCACGTGTAATTAATGCTTATTTTCTTATATTACTGTTGTACTCATTACATAATATTTTAAATTGGTTAGTGTTAATTGGATGTTGATTTATTGTGCTGTGTTCGTGAAAGTGTGATGAGGATTGTTACGTTTTATGTTTTTTCTTAGCCTAATACTTATTTTGCGTCTCGTTTCGCCTATCTAGGTGTTATTGCATCGATAGCTTTGCTACTTGTAGATGCTTCCTTAAGTTTACGTAATAAACCTTATTTAAATGACTTTTGACTTTAGTGCTCTATTTGTTTGTGTTTTTTAAGTAAAAGGAACTTTACTGTTTATTTTATTTACATGTTTCCAAATGTTTATGATATTTTGTGTTACATAGCTATGATATGATAAGCCACTTATTACTATGTCGGAGTCTGTACGTTTTGTTTCCTTCATGAAGTTTTTCTTGTTTTCTCTTTCTTTTTTGAATTTGTTTCTATACTTGTCTGAGGTCTCAGTGACAAGCTCATTGCGCAGGAAAAACAAATTTGTGCACGATAGCTAAGTGAAAAGACGTCACTAAAACATGAATGCTATACATGAATTGATAAAAGGCTTAGAGAGAAATATTAAACAGGTAGTCCCATACAAAAATGTTTAAAAACTCTGACTGGTACAAATACAAAGCTACTGTAACCGCACTTTATCGAATTAGTAAATAAAACAACAAGCATTTTCTTATGTGTTTCAGGACAGCTGGTAAAGGTATTAACCTGGAGATAACCTACGAAGTTCGAAACGTTTGTTCTCTGCTTTATTACTAAAAATATTAATACCCATACAAACCGTCCTGAGATACGGTTTTACTTTCAGTGGGTTTCTTTTCATCCTGAAGTATTTTCATAGTTTTTACACTGTGAAAAAGCTCTGACACACAACTCAGTAACTTCCTACCAGACGTGGGATCTATACAGTCTCCCCACAACAGGCCCAGCATACCCAGGTGGTTAAGGCACTCGACTCGTAATCAGAGGGTCGCGGGTTCGAATTTCCATCACATCAAACATGCTTGTCCGTTCAGCCGTGGGGACGTTATAATGTGACGGTCAATCCCACTATTCGTTGGTAAAAGAGTAGCCCAAGAGTTGGCGGTGGGTGGTGATGACTAGCTGCCTTCCCTCTAGTCTTACACTGCTAAATTAGGGACGGCTAGCGCAGATAGCCCTCGAGTAACTTTGCACGAAATTCAAAAGAAACCAAACCCTCACAACTAGAATCACAAAAGGAAATAAATAATTCAACATAAAATCACTCTGGTGATAAGTAATGATACTAGAGATTTTCTTTGGTAACTTAATTAAATAAGACATTTTGATATTTACTATTGATAGGACTCATAAAAAGAGCACTTTTCATGGAGGTATTTTCAAACTTTATCACTCTCGACTGTTGATTCTACAAACTGTAAGACATATGGTTTCATTCATTTGCCTTTTTTTTTGTTATTTCATTTTTTAAAACATTGCGGTTTGAGAATGTTCAAATTTTGAACGAATATCAAACCTAGCAACTTATAGAAGTAAACAAGCTTTGGTTGTTACTTGTTTTTCTGATCTAGGAAGCGTTGAGCGTTGTAGAGCTTTTTTTTTTTTCCAACTGTTTAGAGCCTATAGAATAGAATGTCTGATCATGTTCCACTGTAGTTGAGCAGGGGTAAAATACAAGCTTGTAAACTGGACATACAGTTTACAACTTAAGTTCTGGATGTTAAAAAAACCAGTTTTATCTGTCCACTAGTATTCCCTTAAAACTTCTTAGATATTGGTATCTTTCACTTCACCATTTTTGGCTCCTTTTGAACTATGAGTTTTTCAAGTAAAAATTAGTTTTTTATGAAAATACAATAGAATTATCGCAACGAAAATAATGTAAATCGTTCATTAATCGAATCTGTTTCGATCTCTATTTGTTATATTAGCGCAGATCTGATAATTATGATACTATCCGATAGAGTTGGTGTTATTGTTTGTTTGTTTGTTTGTTTTAATTTCGCGCAAAGCTACTCCAGGGTTATCTGCGCTAGCCGTCCCTAATTTAGCAGTGTAAGACTAGAGGGAAGGCAGCTAGTAATCACCACCCACCGCTAAGTCTGAGGCTACTCTTTTACCAACGAATAGTGGAATTGACCGTCACATTATAATGCCCCCACGGCTGAAAGGGCTAGCATGTTTGGCGCGACTAGGATACGAACCCGTGACCCTCAGATTACGAGTCGCACGCCTTAACTCACATGGCCATGCCGGGTCGAGTTGGTGTTAAAGCAAAGAAATAGATATAGGACAGAAAAATCGAAATTGATTTTGAAAACGAGACATTTTTCTTTGTCTGACTTTTGTCTACTTCTATTATACAGTTACATAAGTAATTACAAATTATCGTGCTTATTTTTAATTGGCTTGCATAAATATTATGCACTACTATTGAAAAAGGAGTGAGCTCTATCACACGCGTTTATCCGCTACACGCAGATAATTAAAATGTTTTGTTGATTTGTTTTGTTTTTTGAATTTCTCGCAAAGCTACACGAGGGCTATCTGCGCTAACCGTCCCTAATTTAGCAGTTTAAGACCAGAGGGAAGGCAGCTAGTCATCACTACCTACCTCCAACTCTTGGGCTACTCTTTCAGTAACGAGTAGTGGGATTGACCGTCACATTATAACGCTCCCACGGCTGAAAGGGCGAACATGTTTGGTGTGACGGGGATTTGAACCCGCGACCCTCAGGTTACGTATGCATTATGCAAAATATGAAGTAATAACAAAACAACGGCAAACTGTAAATCATGGTGTGCTTTTTATCAGTTTCTTACCTATATTCTGTTGGGAACAAGAAGTAACGTGATACCAAAGATCTGACGAAACTCAGATGAGTTCTAAACATTGATCTGAAACTGAAGCTTGCCGAAGAAAGCACATGTTCAAATCTGGTTTTAAAATATATAAATGATAAAGATATTATACAAGAAAGCCCATTTTTTATCTTTGTGCTTAACAATAACACAATTAGAAACCTTCTTTAACAGAATATGACTACATCGTTACTCAAAGAGGTAATAAAATAAGTGAAACATTAACAACTTTATAATGAGTAACCATACTAACTAACGGCATGAGCTAAAACAACATACTGCGTGTGGTATTATCTAACAAATAGTCATCTTTAAAATATTTATTCTGCTTCACACTTAGTTAAACCACAGCGAGTGTCATATGAAATGTTATGTTCGTTTGAAACTTTTAAACATTAACAAAAAACATAAAGACCAGTAAAATTCAGTACTGAATGTATTTAGATCCAAATTAACGTGTGTACGTGTCTAGCTACAATATATTTAATTAACGTGTGTACGTGTCTAGTTACAATATATTTAATTAACGTGTGTACGTGTCTAGTTACAATATATTTATTAGCATAACATTTTAGAGAAGGTGGCAAAATTTTCTTCGATCTCTTTTACTTAATAAATCCACGCAAAAATAGTTTAAATCAATATCTAATGTAATAAAATGAAAAGTTATTGTTAGCTTCTTCCTACTAGAAGTTCTATTTTCTGCTAGAATAATGGTGCCAACTAAGGCCCCTAACTATTGTAAAATGTGTATTATTTGGATGGTATTTTGTTAGAGCGTGACCGCGTTGTACGAGAATAGCAGAAAAGCCCCATTTCCAGAGGTTCCTCATCCACGACTCAGATTTTTATCAGAATGATTGCAAACTGTACGTTATTTCAGCTATTTTTATATTGTGATCCTGTGTAGGTTACCATGTTAACCAAACCTTTAACAACGAGTTAAATTAAATTTTGCAAAGAAAGTTATGATAAAGATATGAAAGTCATCTGTGCATGTTACCGAGTTAGCTGAGCCTTTAACAATGAGTTAAATGTTGTTATGAAAATATATGGTAGATTAATTTCTTAAGTGATTTTTACCACAATACTTTAAAGAATGATTTCTGGAAAACTTTCAACTGTATCAGTAAAAAAGTCAGCACTGTATCTTAACTTGAACTTGTGCATCAACAAATGGACGATACTTGAAAATGTATTCATTAGTAAAGTAGTCAAGAAATAGTTTCAAAGGAAGAAAATAGAGAAAGAATTTCGAGTGTATATCAACAAGAAATTGTTTCGAATACAGAAATATCATGTGAGCGCAACGGTGTTTTATAAAACTGACTTATTGACAATTACTTTATGTTGCATTCTTCTTTTCTTATACAAAGACCAAGCATATTATGTTAAAACGATCATAGAAACTCATCATGTTGTTAGAGTTCATTCTGCCACGCCTGAACATATATTTTTTCTGAAAACCCTACATCTTGACGATATCTTTGCAAAATGCTGTTACGTTCAAAGCACATCAATTCTCCCTTTCTGCATTCCATACTCCATCTAATGCGCCCGTTTCAACAATTCCACCACACAGAAATCCATAGGCTATTTCACCAGCATAGAATAGCATGAATACCTATTTCATTGTTATGCTATTTCAGGTATGCGATAGTTAAATGGATATGTCATGAAAGCAACTTATGCCACTTTTGCGTACAAATATTTTTCTTAAATATGTTGTTCACTGTTGCCTGGAGCATGTGGAAGACTTTAGTCAATAAATTTTCTGTTTGTGGGTTTATTCTCACCTGTTACAATACACCGCTTAACACAGCTGGGGTAAGAATTATTGTAAGTCTCTTTTTAGAAGATTCGTTACATCATAAGTTAATCCACTTTCCTTCGTTTTCAAATATCACTAAGTACAACAGATATTTCCATCTCAGATATTATAAATCGTTGACCTGAACTTATCTTTATATTCTGAGTGTATGAGTATTTTGTGTTGGGATAGGGCTGTTGCATATGCTTTCCCAAAACAATAAATGTTTGGTGGCATCACACTATGTACAAAAAGAACAAATCATGTCAAAATCCAGATCTGATACATATCGATTCACCATGAAGTTATATCGGTTGTGGTTATCGTGTGACTTGCTGATTTGCACACTCAAAATCGTTTCCTGTAACATATCCAGCTCTTTGTATAGAATCTCTATTCAAAAGTCTGTGTTGTATCAACTTGCGCGTAGCACTATTAAAACTTATGGCCCGGCATGGTCAAGCGTGTTAAGGCGCGCGACTCGTAATCTGAGGGTCGCGGGTTCGCATCCCCATCGCGCCAAACATGCTCGCCCTTTCAGCCGTGAGGGCGTTATAATGTGACGGTCAATCCCACTATTCGTTAGTAAAAGAGTAGCCCAAGAGTTGGCGGTGGGTGGTGATGACTAGCTGCCTTCCCTCTAGTCTTACACTGCTAAATTAGGGACGGCTAGCACAGATAGCCCTCGAGTAGCTTTGTGCAAAATTCTAAAACAAACAAACAAAACAAATTAAAACTTATTTTGGAATATTATAAAAAAAAACATTGAAAAATAAACATTAGTCAAAAAAGGGCAAAATATGGGTCATTTTTATTCACAAATTTCCTCTAGTTGTGGTGTAAAATAAACTCGCTGGTCTTTAAGAAAACTTTTCAGAATTTTAGCACTTAATTCAACGAAAGGCAATTTTTTGTATAATTCAAATTAAACTGAAATGGATTCTTATGGCTTCTATTTTACGCATCCAGATGACCTAAAAAATAAACTAAGATCATTGAACTGTCTCCTCGGAGTTAAGCAAAGCAATTCTTTCATACTTAAACTGCCAATTAAAATTCTAGGTGAAATAAGCTATTGACGTCATACTTTCACGAACAACTACAAAATCAACTTACAAACTAAACCAAGAAAGACAATCTATTTTGCTTTGTATGAAGAATTTTCAAAAGCATTTGTTAACATTTTTAACTCGTTTCATCATGAACTTGAAATGTCTTTTAAATGTAAATTTACCAAAGAAGAAACTGTAATAACTAGCATATTTGAAACTGATTATTCCTAACTTGCATCTTTATAGATCTAATCACTAAAGTAGAAGCCCAAAGAAAGAAATGTGTCTTTTTATATGACGGAAGAAAAAATTGAACAAATGTTCACGGTACCAATTAGTGCAGATGGTGCTGTTTTGTGTTTCATCATCAAACTTTAAATAAATCTGTATTCATCATACAAATGTACTTTTCATCGATTTGGCAAGACGTCTTGTCAACTTGCCAGTGTCGTAGTTGCAGGTTGATATGGGTTGTAGAAAGAGAAAACACTAACACCAAATATTTTACAAATTAAAAGAATGACAGCACACACACTACGACAAATGATTAATTACATGTATGTTTGACAACCATCCAAAGATTGGTGGGAAAACGCATTGCTAAGCCTGATTAGATGTAAATATCAAGTTGATGAAATAACCCTGGACGTTCTGGACAACTACGAGACTTCAAACAAAACATAAAATGTTGTAAAATCTTCGAACAGACAGACTGACATAAATACCTCAATAGATATAATGACCCTATTTTCTAGTTGAAACTTATATAAACATTTGTTGTATGTTAACGAACTTTAGTAGTATTATTTAATATTTTTTCCACGTGTTATTTTCAATTTTTTTATGCGATGGGCGCTGACATTAAAACAAAGATACATACAGATAACTGTAAAATGTTTGGGTTATTGTTAAGCTCTAGGCTAAACAATAGGCTATCGATGTCGTGCTCACATCGCTTATAGAGACACGAATTTTAGCGTCATAATCTCTCAGATTTCACTTTATCAAATTACACATGTCACAATTTTTACAAATTACGAGCCTTTTAGGTAGTTTGAAAATGTTTAATCAGTAACATAAAGATCACTTGTTGCACTACATACAAAGGAAAACATCATATATGAGTACAACTTTATATAAATACATTTGTTTAAAACAGGCTTATCATTCATATACGTTTCTGTAAAATTATTGTTTGTTTGTTTTTGAATTTTACGCAAAGCTACACGAGGGCTATCTGAGCTAGCAGTCCCTAATTTAGCAGTGTAAAACTAGAGGGAAGACAGCTAGTCATCACCACCCACCGACACTCTTTGGGACTGCTTTTTACCAACAAATAGTGGGATTGATTGTAACATTATAACGTCCCCACGGCTGAAAGGGCGAGCATGTTTGGTGCGACGGAGGATTCGAACCCGCGACCCTCAGGTTACTAGTACATTATGCAAAATATGAAGTAGTAAATAAACAACCCACCTGGCCATGCTGAGCCTCTGTAAAATTAACCTTTCAAAACTATATAAATAGCATACTTGAAGACAAGTTTCAAACATATTAGTTTTCTTGCAATATAAATCAGTTTGCATGACTATATAACGTTAAAGATAAGCTATAAAACATTTAAACATCAAACACTTAAATATCAATTATTAAACATTTAAACATCAATTATCAAACATTTAAATATCAATTATTAATCATTTAAACATCAATTATCAAACATTTAAATATCAATTATTAATCATTTAAACATCAATTATCAAACATTTAAATATCAATTATCAAACATTTAAACATCATTTATCAAATATTTAAACATCAATTATCAAACATTTAAATATCAATTATCAAACATTTAAACATCATTTATCAAATATTTAAACATCAATTATCAGACATTTAAATATCAATTATTAACCATTTAAACATTATTTATCAAATATTTAAATATCAATTATCAAACACTTAAATATCAATTATTAAACATTTAAACATCAATTATCAAACATTTAAATATCAATTATTAATCATTTAAACATCAATTATCAAACATTTAAATATCAATTATTAATCATTTAAACATCAATTATCAAACATTTAAATATCAATTATCAAACATTTAAACATCATTTATCAAATATTTAAACATCAATTATCAAACATTTAAATATCAATTATCAAACATTTAAATATCATTTATCAAATATTTAAACATCAATTATCAAACATTTAAATATCATTTATCAAATATTTAAACATCAATTATCAAACATTTAAACATCAATTACTTGTAATTAAAGATTTAAAGAAGCGCATGTCATAAAAATTACAAATTTCAACCAAACTTAACGATACTTTCATCAAGAAAATAATTAGTTTAGCGATGTAGCACCACACAAGATTCATGTTCTGTGCCAAACCTTTGAAATAATTTCTGTGATTTACTAATCAGACATCATGATTTGCTGTTTCTTATCCTTCCTATATTGTATTTGGTGTTTTCAACCTGAAAGGTACCTTAAGGTCTTAAAAGCTTGAATCAGAGACCATGAAAACCTGACCTTAATATATATTCGTTAGTTATTTTCTTGTTTTTCATTTGGCGCAAAACTCCTCCTCCAGAACTCCTCCAGTGCTATCGGTCCCTGACTTTAAAGTGATAGAATACAGGGAAGACAGCTAGTAGCTGCATTGTAAAATATAAGTGCTTGTTTTAGTTATAGAGTATAAGAACTTACAAAGACGTGAAACTTGGTATTTCTATATATACATATATTCATATCTATTTGTTTTTTAATTCCAGCTCTTGCAAACAATTTCTTACATTTTCACTGCAAACTTAAGCTGACACAAACAATTGTAACAGAGAACATTAGTGGTAATGATACACTTTACACCCTTTTCGTTAACATTATGAAAGGAGCAATATTAAAAGAGAACTAAAAAGCAATTTAACATTTAGTTATATCAAATCATTCTGTGGAACATTTATAAAGTAAATCAAACTACGGTACAAATGTTAACTATATTTTTAGATTTCTAGTATTTTATTAATTTAATATGTTAGTTTTTAATCAATACTGGCCAAATATTTAACAGTTATCTAAATATCTATGAATGTTTAGTCTAAAACACACTGAAAATTCATATCATAAATATAATGTTTAGTCTAAAGCACACTGAAAACTCATATCATAAATATAATGTTTAGTCTAAAGCACACTGAAAACTCATATCATAAATATAATGTTTAGTCTAAAGCACACTGAAAACTCATATCATAAATATAATGTTTACTTGTCAGTTTGTTTAAGTTATTTCTACTTTTCTCGCTTTACTGTATAAAAATTGATCATTCACAACTTTGATTTAATAAATGATTAAAATTAATGTAACTGAAAAAATAGCAGTATTTAAAGTTATATTAATTCACGCATTCAAAGGCTTAAGACATCTACACATTTTCACTTATTTCATTATTATTATAGTCACTAGATTATTACATTAAATCACTTATTTAAAAGGCTAAAGTTCGTGAACGTGCTGTATGAATATCTTAATTTTTTAAAGAAAACCTATCAAAAATCGTTTTAACTACTAAAGCAGCAACTAGCTGTCAATTAGAGCGTTTAATGTTAATTAATGGTGTTTTAATTAATACGGATAATTTGTGAAGATCTTATATTTCAAACATTTGATAAACATTTATATTAATTATAGTTTAACACTGTTTTTATTCTAATTTTCGAAATTTCGTATTAATGGTATCACAGCGTAAAATAAATATAAACTTAAATATAACTATTTCAGTAGAGGTCATTAAGTGATAAGTGGTGAGTTTATTATATTACAACACTAATTTTTAGCCTTCAATTATCTGCGGTGAACAGTGAAAAAAGTCTATTATGTAGCTTTATAACATATTCATGACATTTGGCATTGGAAAACTCATAGGTATGCCATCTATTGGTTAAGAAAATAATTTATTTTACAAACAATAAAAGGTAAATAGCAAGGAAACAAAAACCACATTTCTACGAAATATGTTATCCTTCCATTACAGAGCAGTTATCGATTTTGTTTTTAGTACTCAAAACTAGTATTATGATTAGGCAGCTACCACCCACCGCCAACTTTTGGGATACTCTTTTACCAACGTGTAGTAGGACTGACCGTCACATTATAACGCCCCCCACGGCTAGGAGGTCGAGCTTATTTGATGTGACGGGGATTCGAACCCGTGACCCTCGGATTACGAGTCGAGTGCCTTATCTACCTAGCCAAGCCAGGCCAAAATAATAAATACAATCGAAAAACATTCTTACAAAATGATAATTCTTCTATTTAAACTTTTTAAAAACGTGATAAAATAACTATATTTTTCTCAATTTTAGAAAGTAAGAAGTCCAAAAACATGAACGGAGTGTTATCAAAAACAGTGCTTATCACAAAAACCATGAAGCACTATAGCTGCAAGGAGAAAAATTACAAGTTTCAAGAGTGAATTTCAATAAAATTTTATTTTAGGAGAATGTTTTAATCCGTCTGGTTAGTTATGACAGTAACTAAAACTTAAGAGCTCCCATTTACTAAAGCATTTAAAATTTCTTGATAGATTTAGATCATAAAAAATATAATAGTAAAAACAACGTATATAAATACAAGTGTATAAATGTTGAAATATATTAGTAACAGTTTTATCAGATTTCTCTGATGTGTCACTTTTCAAGAACAATTTATCTCTGGTATCCCTTTTTTTATACTGTTCTAAATAGCTATCAGAAAGTATCCCGTAGAGATAATTATCAAATAGTTATAATACTAAAAAGATCTAAGCTTTCAGGTGTTTTTACAAGTTAACTTTAAATTCATTCTCTGTTTCTAATAAATTATCAAGCACTAAGTCTTAGCTCTAAATTAACGTTGATGTTCAGGGTATTTAGAAATTTTCATTGTTTGATACAATATTATTTCTATCACTTGACAGTTATATCCTGATACTATGACTTTAAACACAAGTATTTTTCATAAAAACAATAACAAGAAGAAATATAACGTGCATCAGTGCTCTATGTTCAAAGTCTTTAAGTCAATCTTTATGCCACAGATAGAAGTTTAAATTATCACTTATACAAATTCAAATAATTTTTATGATTGCAACAAACTTAAAATATTATTGATATAAAATCAGATGATAATCATGTTATAAGTTCCAAATGGTATCTGTTAGATATACAAGACTGGTCGGTTTAAAAGTTATTACCTAATTAAATTAGTGATTTAATATTTAATGCTTATTTAGTTTTCATAACAACAGTGTTAAAAGTTAATTAAATTAAAAACGATTATTATGTCAAGTTTAATTACGTAAGTGTACAAGTCGTACGTTGTGTATATAGTTTAATTGTTGTACTAGGCTTTTGTAATATAGTTGATGTCATCTTCCTCGAAGTTTCTGAGTTCTAGTTTGTGTGCTATTGTTGTTACTAGAGGACTAGATATTTATAGATTTTTTCTCTCGCGTGTCATAAATACGAACAGATGCAATAAGTTGTTAAGTTAGTGAATGTGAAAGTGTAGGTGAAGTTAGACTGCGTGATTGTCAGTTTGGCCATAACAGGCGATTTTAAAGTGAGTTTGAGTTTCACAGTTATTATTGTAACAAAAGATATAGAGGAGGATAATTTATTTTCTCAGAGGGTGTTATAAAGGGATTTAACCCGCCTGTGTAGGCTTTGACGAAAAATTAAAGTTCTTGATATAACTATGATAACTAACAGTATAAATAATTTTGTTTGTATATACGTTTGACTTATTAAGTATGTTATTTTAAAACAAGTGAATTGTGTGATATCGATGAAATTTATCGCCAACAAATCACAGACACCTACTATACTACTCTATAGAAACCTGGAAGTATTTATCACTAGTACAAGTGAAATACATATGCAAGGTTGAAATGCTGCATATATAATTACAGATATAATTTAAATAATATACAGATCCTTAAATTATTATTGATTTTAGTCTACAATGTATCTATATAAGTTAATTTCTCTCAGAACAGTATACTAATAACAAAGCAATCATTTGAACTTGGGTTATAAGAATATACAATACACAATGTTTACAAAACGAACTTCGACGTCTTAGATGATAAGAACAGTTTCATTCGTTGCATACATTATATGCATTACACAGGATGGATACCTTATATTAAAACGATTTTGAAGGATTACTGTGAAGTTACAGATCATGCAGCTACGTCCAGTCACAAGCTATTTGATTACTGTGCACATTGACGACAACCCTACAGCGTCACAGTAGTTGAAATTGTGAAAGATTCTGTCGCAAGGGTGTCATGTCTGAAAATTACACTCTTCCCTCTGCTTCCTTTCATTAGTCTATCTAATGTACGAAGAAGGTGGTTTCTCAGAGCATGTTTCAACAGTCCGATCGCAGAGAATTTCAAAAGCACTGTTCGACTACTTAAATAGTATGCATTCCAATAGAACAGTTTGAGTGGTCTCTGTACACTCCATTCACAATTCCACACAGACATACTTCATGATAATATTGCTAACTGTTGCTTACGGTACGAAAGGTGCTATATTTTTACTTACCATGCCACCATATCTGACGTACGATTTCTTAAAGGTCTCTTAAGAAATGTCCTGGGGTCCCACATGACACATCCATATCCTTTTGTTTCCCAAAACCATTAATTTAAATGAAGATCACACCTATCTGAAAAATTCTAAACAGCTGGAATTTATGATCTGAAAAAAAAAATATATATATATTATGTATCCTTTCGTAAAGCGATCAATTTACAGTTAACAATATATAAGTTTTTTGAAGTTTGATTTAAAAGTGGACAATTAAGAAACTGCGCTTTGCGAAGCTGGTTTTAAACGTCTGAAATCTGCTTACTTCTGAGCCGACGAGAAACACATTCGGACGTCGTGAAAATATTTTCACATTCTTTGAGTGTCCAACTACTGACAGTTTAATGATATCATGAGATAATTTACAACTATGGCCTGTTAACTCTTTACATACCTCTGTTGTTCAAAACGGTATTTCTGATTTTTTATCCCATTTAATGTTAAGGCATGCATCGATAATGTCTTAATGCAATAGTAATCGTGAAAAGCACTTGATATCTCAAGCTTTACTTACTAAAGTTTATTATTTAATAAAGTTCCGATAACAATAATTGATAAAACGCTTTTTAGATCCACCAAAGAATACAATTAATATTTAACAAACCTCAGCTACAGTTACGTGTACGATATATTGTTCAGGATAATATAGAAACACAAGACGAAATTGGAAAATCATTATTTAAACGTTCTATTTTAACCATATCTTAGTTCATAAATGTTATCTTTCATGAATTTCGATGAACATAAGTTTACGTGTCTTTTACTTCTTTCATCTCTTACAATTAAAATAAAGACCACTCAGCTAGAGTTTCTTCCTTCCGACTCTTACTCAAAAGAGGGGAACGGTCATCAATGATGATCGGAAATGACGAACATCATTCCTCTCACACCGACTTCACGCTCAGGAAGAAACCCAGAACTCCTCATCGTGGTTAGCGTGGGTTCGAGTTTCGTTCAGAGAACTCGACTATCATACTATAGAAATGATCCTATGAAGTATGATCTTAAACTACAATTTTGCCGTATTACATATAAGTAGCAACGACAATAAATTATTTTACTGGTGTTGTACAAGATTTCATCAACAGAAAATAAAATAGTATAAAAGTGTTTGCACCGTATTTCCTGATTTTAGATAAGCGTATTTTCTAACGCGTTTTATTTAATCAACGAAATAGACACTCTATTAGAAGACCTTATTTCACTTTTCTTTCAATTATAATTCCGTCAATGAGAATGAGTCTTATGACCGGAAGGAGAAAAGACCTTGGCACGAGTTTGCTGTTTTACGTCAACACAAGCATGGGATTAGAACTGCAGAGAGAACATAACTCGCTATTTCTGATAACATGAACAGCAGTACGAGTTCCGTATTGTGGTTATATTCAAACACATAAATAATTTGAGTCGTATATTGTGAAACGAAATGAAGGAACAAAAAACAGCAATAACGCAATTTATTGAAAATATTGTGAAAACTGGAAAAAAATAATTTTGCAAAAAATAAGAGCATAGAAGAAAACGAAACTATAATACGAAATAAGTGTAGACTAAAAATGTTATACATCTATTATAATTTCCGTCATCGAAAGTGGGCGAACGTTGTGTTTTTTGTCCACTCTGTGTGTGGTTTTGTGAGCAAGATTTCTCGAAGCTAGATTGTTTTTGAGGGAGTCAAAAATCACAAAATCCAAAGATCCCTATCTGTTAGGATGAGGACCGAGTCTTCACACTATTTGTACTCAGTCAAAAATTAGTGGATTTTTATGAAACGTGATGGAAAATATTGTTCCCTACTGTTCGGCCAAAAGTGGTCCGTGTCTCTTTCAAAAAAAAAAAAAAGTCCTATGGACACCTTTTGTCATTTGTTGAGAACCGAACGTTACGTGGCGGATAGAAGCGCTCCACTGAGCGCCCCTCTAATTTTATTTATAGACGTTCTATTATCACAGTGTATATATATATATATATATATATAAATGTAATATATTTAACGCCGTATTTATCTCTAGTGACAGTAATAAAGACTGATGTTTATTACATAAGTAACAAAGACTATGTGAATGAGAATTTACGTGTAAAATATAAACAAGATAGCTTATTTTGCTGGATGAAAGACAGTTGATACTTTGATCGTTGTATTAATTCACTATAAGCAAAAAAACAGTTTATACTTTTCAACAAAATATATTATTATGTATATTAGCCAGAACAACAAAAGTAAACATTGAATGAAATAAAAAAGCCTAGAAAATTATTGAAAATTAGTAAATACACTAATTGCAATGTGCGACTTCTTAATTTAAATAAAATTGGGATGACTGCAGTCATCCTACAATTCTCGCCGGACATTAGCGATAACTAATATTTTTGCTGTAAGAAATAACGTTTTTGCTTATCACAGATATGGGCTTGTCAGCCAATGATATCATTATTTGTGTGAATGTATATCTTACACTTCGCCTCACACATTGTTCATTTAAAACACTAAATTCGACGATGTCGTAACAAAGAAGACAAAATACGATAAAGAATAGAAAATAGAGAGAATGTAAGCAATGTAGGAAGAGAGTCCTGATATAAAGCAACAGAAACTGAATAAATCACGACTATAGTTCAAGCGATAATAAATATTACATTCAATCATAACTACACTTGAAACAGTAATAAATCTTACTATGAAACACAGTTGAAGTTTAAATTATAATAAATTCTACCACTAATCACATATACAGGTCATATAGTACAAACCACTACCATTAATCACATAAGCTCAAATCACGATAAATTATACAATCAATCACCACTGCAGTTAAGACTATCGAGAAACGAAATTAAATCTTATCATCAATCACTACATGAACTTACTTTAAAGCTTATGTCTTGATTTACATATATTAACAGCTTCGTTTCTTTTCTGCTTTCCTTCGTATTAGACAATATCTATTGTAATAGCTACGTATGTTTTGTTCCTGACATTTCACTCATTATTGAATTCTGACATCAACTCGTTTACGTACCCTAATGCTACAGATTACTGGAAGTTTATATAATTATCTAACATAGGTTGGTGTCATCAGTGTTTGGTTTATATTCAAACATTATGTCAAATGAAACCAGTCAGTTGTTTCCCGTCAGTATTGAGTTGAAAGAAAATAAAGCACTTCGTCCCACTTCATTGTTTAGAAGAATGCGTTATGAAAACACATGCTTGTGAATTTTGTCAACTTGGACGAAGCAAACGGAATGAACATTTATCGTACATTGTAGCAGCATATTGGAGGTTTGAACGTAGGTGTACGTCCTGCAGGCTGTTTCTCAAACATGCTGTAAGCTTCTAAAGTTACACTGCTGAAAAGCGGGGTTCGATACTCACGGTAGGCACAGCACAAATAGTCTCTTGTAAAGTTTAATAAAATAAGATACTCTGAATGATATTAACAGTAATTTTCAAAGCAAGTCGACACACTTTACTGTTGTATTCGCTTTGTGATGTGGAATAATCAAGAAGGAAATGAATAGCTTTAAAATTCGAAGTGGGAAGGAGACAGTAAGTTGTATCGCTAATAATTATGCATTATGAAAACAATATATATGCATATGTGTTTGCATTAGAATAGGATATTACAAAAAAAATAATTATAATTGGTTTCAATACTGACGATTATGATCTATAAACTCGCAATAATCTGTCACTAGATGTCAGGAGCGTGCACGTGTTTTCGGTTGTTGAAAATCCATTAATTTCCTGCATTTCTCTTCAATTTCTGAATTTAAAGGAGAAACAACTGTAGAAAGTAGAGTTTTAAAGAAATGCACTTATTTCACGTAATATCAATTTTATCCTTAACTGTAATGTTTTAGGAGCAAAATGCGTTTTCTAATGTGATAGACGTCAAAGCAGAAACGTTATCAATATGATACGAAACTGAAGAACAGCGATTTCGAAATGTCGGATAGTTTCAATGAAATGTACTTAACATAAATATCTTCACATGTACTAAATAAATGCACATAAAGACGCACGTGTTTGAAACGCATAATTATGTACATATAATCCATTATATATGTATATTTTTAATGTCCATAACTACGAATATAAATAATGTACCTCTTGTTGATGCTCAGGGACACCTTTACATGGAATGTAGTGAAATTGACAATATGATAAGAGCGTAAAATGGTGATTGTATTTATGAGGTACCTAAACAGTAAGTGAGATAAATAATTGAATCTCCGATCGTTCTTATTTTGTCTCTATGTCTTTCATTTATCTGTTTATTTACACACAGATAAAAGTAAGAAAGTTATGGGTGTAATTGAGCTTAAAATATAAAAAAAAAATACATAGGTTAGGACTTCCTTAACAACGACTTCAAGGGACAAAAATATATAGGTTAGGACTTCCTTAACAACGACTTCAAGGAACAAAAATATATACACTTATGTAAAAGAATTTTACTTGCTTAAAACTACAATCTACAAAGCACAACGTTTCATTTAACCACAGAAAAAAGATTTGATATAGTTAGAAATATGAACATGTGATAATTTCCAAATGTGGGCGGATCATGTATAACCTATTTTGTACTTTGGAGCTTAAATTTAAAAAAAAAAAAATGAATAGAATAACAAAAAAAAAAAATTTGAAATAAAGTTATTTTATTTTCTGGGTAACATGACTTGTATAACATTTAGAGATGCGTAAAATCATAAAATCTGGCGGAGAAGTAAAACACATCAGGTGTTACCTATACATTGAGAAAATGCAACTTTTTTTTGTTTTCTCTTAAAATTATTTTAAAGGCAAAGCAGAACATTTCATCTACAGCAAGATGTAAAAAAAACAACAGAATTCTTCTTTAGTTTTTCTATCCAGAGGAAAGGGTTTTGTTGGAAGAGAAATATGTCGGTCCAACTGGAAATGTATGGTGAGGAATTAATAGCGAAAGAAATATTGCGGATCAGTACAGATTAGCTAATAAGACAGCTGTTAGAATAGTAAAGAGCAATAATAGTCGTAGAATCAATTTCGATGTAATTCTATTCTAACGAACGTCTACTGCACGGACGCCAAAACACCAAACCTTAAATCAACTCTTTGAGTTTTCCTGTGTTTTAATTATACATTTATCTACAAGAACTGGCGCGATGAAATCCCAACGTACAATAAATAGCGTTATCTGTTTATCAATTTCTCTGGAACTGGACGAATTGTTGGCTGTTGTAAGAAACAAAACAAAATAATAAAAAAAATGATGAAGATTCATACAAATGCACTTAAGTGAGAGCTAAACTAAGGTTTTCTGAAGTATTATTTAAAAGTGGACAATTAAGAAACTGCGCTTTGCGAAGCTGGTTTTAAACGTCTGAAATCTGCTTACTTCTGAGCCGACGAGAAACACATTCGGACGTCGTGAAAATATTTTCACATTCTTTGAGTGTCCAACTACTGACAGTTTAATGATATCATGAGATAATTTACAACTATGGCCTGTTAACTCTTTACATACCTCTGTTGTTCAAAACGGTATTTCTGATTTTTTATCCCATTTAATGTTAAGGCATGCATCGATAATGTCTTAATGCAATAGTAATCGTGAAAAGCACTTGATATCTCAAGCTTTACTTACTAAAGTTTATTATTTAATAAAGTTCCGATAACAATAATTGATAAAACGCTTTTTAGATCCACCAAAGAATACAATTAATATTTAACAAACCTCAGCTACAGTTACGTGTACGATATATTGTTCAGGATAATATAGAAACACAAGACGAAATTGGAAAATCATTATTTAAACGTTCTATTTTAACCATATCTTAGTTCATAAATGTTATCTTTCATGAATTTCGATGAACATAAGTTTACGTGTCTTTTACTTCTTTCATCTCTTACAATTAAAATAAAGACCACTCAGCTAGAGTTTCTTCCTTCCGACTCTTACTCAAAAAGGGGAACGGTCATCAATGATGATCGGAAATGACGAACATCATTCCTCTCACACCGACTTCACGCTCAGGAAGAAACCCAGAACTCCTCATCGTGGTTTGCGTGGGTTCGAGTTTCGTTCAGAGAACTCGACTATCATACTATAGAAATGATCCTATGAAGTATGATCTTAAACTACAATTTTGCCGTATTACATATAAGTAGCAACGACAATAAATTATTTTACTGGTGTTGTACAAGATTTCATCAACAGAAAATAAAATAGTATAAAAGTGTTTGCACCGTATTTCCTGATTTTAGATAAGCGTATTTTCTAACGCGTTTTATTTAATCAACGAAATAGACACTCTATTAGAAGACCTTATTTCACTTTTCTTTCAATTATAATTCCGTCAATGAGAATGAGTCTTATGACCGGAAGGAGAAAAGACCTTGGCACGAGTTTGCTGTTTTACGTCAACACAAGCATGGGATTAGAACTGCAGAGAGAACATAACTCGCTATTTCTGATAACATGAACAGCAGTACGAGTTCCGTATTGTGGTTATATTCAAACACATAAATAATTTGAGTCGTATATTGTGAAACGAAATGAAGGAACAAAAACAGCAATAACGCAATTTATTGAAAATATTGTGAAAACTGGAAAAAATAATTTTGCAAAAAATAAGAGCATAGAAGAAAACGAAACTATAATACGAAATAAGTGTAGACTAAAAATGTTATACATCTATTATAATTTCCGTCATCGAAAGTGGGCGAACGTTGTGTTTTTTGTCCACTCTGTGTGTGGTTTTGTGAGCAAGATTTCTCGAAGCTAGATTGTTTTTGAGGGAGTCAAAAATCACAAAATCCAAAGATCCCTATCTGTTAGGATGAGGACCGAGTCTTCACACTATTTGTACTCAGTCAAAAATTAGTGGATTTTTATGAAACGTGATGGAAAATATTGTTCCCTACTGTTCGGCCAAAAGTGGTCCGTGTCTCTTTCAAAAAAAAAAAAAAAAAGTCCTATGGACACCTTTTGTCATTTGTTGAGAACCGAACGTTACGTGGCGGATAGAAGCGCCCCTCTAATTTTATTTATAGACGTTCTATTATCACAGTGTATATATATATATATATATATAAATGTAATATATTTAACGCCGTATTTATCTCTAGTGACAGTAATAAAGACTGATGTTTATTACATAAGTAACAAAGACTATGTGAATGAGAATTTACGTGTAAAATATAAACAAGATAGCTTATTTTGCTGGATGAAAGACAGTTGATACTTTGATCGTTGTATTAATTCACTATAAGCAAAAAAACAGTTTATACTTTTCAACAAAATATATTATTATGTATATTAGCCAGAACAACAAAAGTAAACATTGAATGAAATAAAAAAGCCTAGAAAATTATTGAAAATTAGTAAATACACTAATTGCAATGTGCGACTTCTTAATTTAAATAAAATTGGGATGACTGCAGTCATCCTACAATTCTCGCCGGACATTAGCGATAACTAATATTTTTGCTGTAAGAAATAACGTTTTTGCTTATCACAGATATGGGCTTGTCAGCCAATGATATCATTATTTGTGTGAATGTATATCTTACACTTCGCCTCACACATTGTTCATTTAAAACACTAAATTCGACGATGTCGTAACAAAGAAGACAAAATACGATAAAGAATAGAAAATAGAGAGAATGTAAGCAATGTAGGAAGAGAGTCCTGATATAAAGCAACAGAAACTGAATAAATCACGACTATAGTTCAAGCGATAATAAATATTACATTCAATCATAACTACACTTGAAACAGTAATAAATCTTACTATGAAACACAGTTGAAGTTTAAATTATAATAAATTCTACCACTAATCACATATACAGGTCATATAGTACAAACCATTACCATTAATCACATAAGCTCAAATCACGATAAATTATACAATCAATCACCACTGCAGTTAAGACTATCGAGAAACGAAATTAAATCTTATCATCAATCACTACATGAACTTACTTTAAAGCTTATGTCTTGATTTACATATATTAACAGCTTCGTTTCTTTTCTGCTTTCCTTCGTATTAGACAATATATATTGTAATAGCTACGTATGTTTTGTTCCTGACATTTCACTCATTATTGAATTCTGACATCAACTCGTTTACGTACCCTAATGCTACAGATTACTGGAAGTTTATATAATTATCTAACATAGGTTGGTGTCATCAGTGTTTGGTTTATATTCAAACATTATGTCAAATGAAACCAGTCAGTTGTTTCCCGTCAGTATTGAGTTGAAAGAAAATAAAGCACTTCGTCCCACTTCATTGTTTAGAAGAATGCGTTATGAAAACACATGCTTGTGAATTTTGTCAACTTGGACGAAGCAAACGGAATGAACATTTATCGTACATTGTAGCAGCATATTGGAGGTTTGAACGTAGGTGTACGTCCTGCAGGCTGTTTCTCAAACATGCTGTAAGCTTCTAAAGTTACACTGCTGAAAAGCGGGGTTCGATACTCACGGTAGGCACAGCACAAATAGTCTCTTGTAAAGTTTAATAAAATAAGATACTCTGAATGATATTAACAGTAATTTTCAAAGCAAGTCGACACACTTTACTGTTGTATTCGCTTTGTGATGTGGAATAATCAAGAAGGAAATGAATAGCTTTAAAATTCGAAGTGGGAAGGAGACAGTAAGTTGTATCGCTAATAATTATGCATTATGAAAACAATATATATGCATATGTGTTTGCATTAGAATAGGATATTACAAAAAAATAATTATAATTGGTTTCAATACTGACGATTATGATCTATAAACTCGCAATAATCTGTCACTAGATGTCAGGAGCGTGCACGTGTTTTCGGTTGTTGAAAATCCATTAATTTCCTGCATTTCTCTTCAATTTCTGAATTTAAAGGAGAAACAACTGTAGAAAGTAGAGTTTTAAAGAAATGCAATTATTTCACGTAATATCAATTTTATCCTTAACAGTAATGTTTTAGGAGCAAAATGCGTTTTCTAATGTGATAGACGTCAAAGCAGAAACGTTATCAATATGATACGAAACTGAAGAACAGCGATTTCGAAATGTCGGATAGTTTCAATGAAATGTACTTAACATAAATATCTTCACATGTACTAAATAAATGCACATAAAGACGCACGTGTTTGAAACGCATAATTATGTACATATAATCCATTATATATGTATATTTTTAATGTCCATAACTACGAATATAAATAATGTACCTCTTGTTGATGCTCAGGGACACCTTTAAATGGAATGTAGTGAAATTGACAATATGATAAGAGCGTAAAATGGTGATTGTATTTATGAGGTACCTAAACAGTAAGTGAGATAAATAATTGAATCTCCGATCGTTCTTATTTTGTCTCTATGTCTTTCATTTATCTGTTTATTTACACACAGATAAAAGTAAGAAAGTTATGGGTGTAATTGAGCTTAAAAATATAAAAAAAAATACATAGGTTAGGACTTCCTTAACAACGACTTCAAGGGACAAAAATATATAGGTTAGGACTTCCTTAACAACGACTTCAAGGAACAAAAATATATACACTTATGTAAAAGAATTTTACTTGCTTAAAACTACAATCTACAAAGCACAACGTTTCATTTAACCACAGAAAAAAGATTTGATATAGTTAGAAATATGAACATGTGATAATTTCCAAATGTGGGCGGATCATGTATAACCTATTTTGTACTTTGGAGCTTAAATTTAAAAAAAAAATGAATAGAATAACAAAAACAAAAAAATTTGAAATAAAGTTATTTTATTTTCTGGGTAACATGACTTGTATAACATTTAGAGATGCGTAAAATCATAAAAATCTGGCGGAGAAGTAAAACACATCAGGTGTTACCTATACATTGAGAAAATGCAACTTTTTTTTGTTTTCTCTTAAAATTATTTTAAAGGCAAAGCAGAACATTTCATCTACAGCAAGATGTAAAAAAAACAACAGAATTCTTCTTTAGTTTTTCTATCCAGAGGAAAGGGTTTTGTTGGAAGAGAAATATGTCGGTCCAACTGGAAATGTATGGTGAGGAATTAATAGCGAAAGAAATATTGCGGATCAGTACAGATTAGCTAATAAGACAGCTGTTAGAATAGTAAAGAGCAATAATAGTCGTAGAATCAATTTCGATGTAATTCTATTCTAACGAACGTCTACTGCACGGACGCCAAAAACACCAAACCTTAAATCAACTCTTTGAGTTTTCCTGTGTTTTAATTATACATTTATCTACAAGAACTGGCGCGATGAAATCCCAACGTACAATAAATAGCGTTATCTGTTTATCAATTTCTCTGGAACTGGACGAATTGTTGGCTGTTGTAAGAAACAAAACAAAATAATAAAAAAAATGATGAAGATTCATACAAATGCACTTAAGTGAGAGCTAAACTAAGGTTTTCTGAAGTATTATTTAAAGTGGACAATTAAGAAACTGCGCTTTGCGAAGCTGGTTTTAAACGTCTGAAATCTGCTTACTTCTGAGCCGACGAGAAACACATTCGGACGTCGTGAAAATATTTTCACATTCTTTGAGTGTCCAACTACTGACAGTTTAATGATATCATGAGATAATTTACAACTATGGCCTGTTAACTCTTTACATACCTCTGTTGTTCAAAACGGTATTTCTGATTTTTTATCCCATTTAATGTTAAGGCATGCATCGATAATGTCTTAATGCAATAGTAATCGTGAAAAGCACTTGATATCTCAAGCTTTACTTACTAAAGTTTATTATTTAATAAAGTTCCGATAACAATAATTGATAAAACGCTTTTTAGATCCACCAAAGAATACAATTAATATTTAACAAACCTCAGCTACAGTTACGTGTACGATATATTGTTCAGGATAATATAGAAACACAAGACGAAATTGGAAAATCATTATTTAAACGTTCTATTTTAACCATATCTTAGTTCATAAATGTTATCTTTCATGAATTTCGATGAACATAAGTTTACGTGTCTTTTACTTCTTTCATCTCTTACAATTAAAATAAAGACCACTCAGCTAGAGTTTCTTCCTTCCGACTCTTACTCAAAAGAGGGAACGGTCATCAATGATGATCGGAAATGACGAACATCATTCCTCTCACACCGACTTCACGCTCAGGAAGAAACCCAGAACTCCTCATCGTGGTTTGCGTGGGTTCGAGTTTCGTTCAGAGAACTCGACTATCATACTATAGAAATGATCCTATGAAGTATGATCTTAAACTACAATTTTGCCGTATTACATATAAGTAGCAACGACAATAAATTATTTTACTGGTGTTGTACAAGATTTCATCAACAGAAAATAAAATAGTATAAAAGTGTTTGCACCGTATTTCCTGATTTTAGATAAGCGTATTTTCTAACGCGTTTTATTTAATCAACGAAATAGACACTCTATTAGAAGACCTTATTTCACTTTTCTTTCAATTATAATTCCGTCAATGAGAATGAGTCTTATGACCGGAAGGAGAAAAGACCTTGGCACGAGTTTGCTGTTTTACGTCAACACAAGCATGGGATTAGAACTGCAGAGAGAACATAACTCGCTATTTCTGATAACATGAACAGCAGTACGAGTTCCGTATTGTGGTTATATTCAAACACATAAATAATTTGAGTCGTATATTGTGAAACGAAATGAAGGAACAAAAAACAGCAATAACGCAATTTATTGAAAATATTGTGAAAACTGGAAAAAATAATTTTGCAAAAAATAAGAGCATAGAAGAAAACGAAACTATAATACGAAATAAGTGTAGACTAAAAATGTTATACATCTATTATAATTTCCGTCATCGAAAATGGGCGAACGTTGTGTTTTTTGTCCACTCTGTGTGTGGTTTTGTGAGCAAGATTTCTCGAAGCTAGATTGTTTTGAGGGAGTCAAAATCACAAAATCCAAAGATCCCTATCTGTTAGGATGAGGACCGAGTCTTCACACTATTTGTACTCAGTCAAAATTAGTGGATTTTATGAAACGTGATGGAAAATATTGTTCCCTACTGTTCGGCCAAAAGTGGTCCGTGTCTCTTTAAAAAAAAAAAAAAAGTCCTATGGACACCTTTTGTCATTTGTTGAGAACCGAACGTTACGTGGCGGATAGAAGCGCTCCACTGAGCGCCCCTCTAATTTTATTTATAGACGTTCTATTATCACAGTGTATATATATATATATATATATAAATGTAATATATTTAACGCCGTATTTATCTCTAGTGACAGTAATAAAGACTGATGTTTATTACATAAGTAACAAAGACTATGTGAATGAGAATTTACGTGTAAAATATAAACAAGATAGCTTATTTTGCTGGATGAAAGACAGTTGATACTTTGATCGTTGTATTAATTCACTATAAGCAAAAAAACAGTTTATACTTTTCAACAAAATATATTATTATGTATATTAGCCAGAACAACAAAAGTAAACATTGAATGAAATAAAAAAGCCTAGAAAATTATTGAAAATTAGTAAATACACTAATTGCAATGTGCGACTTCTTAATTTAAATAAAATTGGGATGACTGCAGTCATCCTACAATTCTCGCCGGACATTAGCGATAGCTAATATTTTGCTGTAAGAAATAACGTTTTTGCTTATCACAGATATGGGCTTGTCAGCCAATGATATCATTATTTGTGTGAATGTATATCTTACACTTCGCCTCACACATTGTTCATTTAAAACACTAAATTCGACGATGTCGTAACAAAGAAGACAAAATACGATAAAGAATAGAAAATAGAGAGAATGTAAGCAATGTAGGAAGAGAGTCCTGATATAAAGCAACAGAAACTGAATAAATCACGACTATAGTTCAAGCGATAATAAATATTACATTCAATCATAACTACACTTGAAACAGTAATAAATCTTACTATGAAACACAGTTGAAGTTTAAATTATAATAAATTCTACCACTAATCACATATACAGGTCATATAGTACAAACCACTACCATTAATCACATAAGCTCAAATCACGATAAATTATACAATCAATCACCACTGCAGTTAAGACTATCGAGAAACGAAATTAAATCTTATCATCAATCACTACATGAACTTACTTTAAAGCTTATGTCTTGATTTACATATATTAACAGCTTCGTTTCTTTTCTGCTTTCCTTCGTATTAGACAATATCTATTGTAATAGCTACGTATGTTTTGTTCCTGACATTTCACTCATTATTGAATTCTGACATCAACTCGTTTACGTACCCTAATGCTACAGATTACTGGAAGTTTATATAATTATCTAACATAGGTTGGTGTCATCAGTGTTTGGTTTATATTCAAACATTATGTCAAATGAAACCAGTCAGTTGTTTCCCGTCAGTATTGAGTTGAAAGAAAATAAAGCACTTCGTCCCACTTCATTGTTTAGAAGAATGCGTTATGAAAGCACATGCTTGTGAATTTTGTCAACTTGGACGAAGCAAACGGAATGAACATTTATCGTACATTGTAGCAGCATATTGGAGGTTTGAACGTAGGTGTACGTCCTGCAGGCTGTTTCTCAAACATGCTGTAAGCTTCTAAAGTTACACTGCTGAAAAGCGGGGTTCGATACTCACGGTAGGCACAGCACAAATAGTCTCTTGTAAAGTTTAATAAAATAAGATACTCTGAATGATATTAACAGTAATTTTCAATGCAAGTCGACACACTTTACTGTTGTATTCGCTTTGTGATGTGGAATAATCAAGAAGGAAATGAATAGCTTTAAAATTCGAAGTGGGAAGGAGACAGTAAGTTGTATCGCTAATAATTATGCATTATGAAAACAATATATATGCATATGTGTTTGCATTAGAATAGGATATTACAAAAAAATAATTATAATTGGTTTCAATACTGACGATTATGATCTATAAACTCGCAATAATCTGTCACTAGATGTCAGGAGCGTGCACGTGTTTTCGGTTGTTGAAAATCCATTAATTTCCTGCATTTCTCTTCAATTTCTGAATTTAAAGGAGAAACAACTGTAGAAAGTAGAGTTTTAAAGAAATGCAATTATTTCACGTAATATCAATTTTATCCTTAACTGTAATGTTTTAGGAGCAAAATGCGTTTTCTAATGTGATAGACGTCAAAGCAGAAACGTTATCAATATGATACGAAACTGAAGAACAGCGATTTCGAAATGTCGGATAGTTTCAATGAAATGTACTTAACATAAATATCTTCACATGTACTAAATAAATGCACATACAGACGCACGTGTTTGAAACGCATAATTATGTACATATAATCCATTATATATGTATATTTTTAATGTCCATAACTACGAATATAAATAATGTACCTCTTGTTGATGCTCAGGGACACCTTTAAATGGAATGTAGTGAAATTGACAATATGATAAGAGCGTAAAATGGTGATTGTATTTATGAGGTACCTAAACAGTAAGTGAGATAAATAATTGAATCTCCGATCGTTCTTATTTTGTCTCTATGTCTTTCATTTATCTGTTTATTTACACACAGATAAAAGTAAGAAAGTTATGGGTGTAATTGAGCTTAAAAATATAAAAAAAAATACATAGGTTAGGACTTCCTTAACAACGACTTCAAGGGACAAAAATATATAGGTTAGGACTTCCTTAACAACGACTTCAAGGAACAAAATATATACACTTATGTAAAAGAATTTTACTTGCTTAAAACTACAATCTACAAAGCACAACGTTTCATTTAACCACAGAAAAAGATTTGATATAGTTAGAAATATGGACATGTGATAATTTCCAAATGTGGGCGGATCATGTATAACCTATTTTGTACTTTGGAGCTTAAATTTTAAAAAAAAAATGAATAGAATAACAAAAAAAAAAAAAATTTGAAATAAAGTTATTTTATTTTCTGGGTAACATGACTTGTATAACATTTAGAGATGCGTAAAATCATAAAATCTGGCGGAGAAGTAAAACACATCAGGTGTTACCTATACATTGAGAAAATGCAACTTTTTTTTGTTTTCTCTTAAAATTATTTTAAAGGCAAAGCAGAACATTTCATCTACAGCAAGATGTAAAAAAACAACAGAATTCTTCTTTAGTTTTTCTATCCAGAGGAAAGGGTTTTGTTGGAAGAGAAATATGTCGGTCCACCTGGAAATGTATGGTGAGGAATTAATAGCGAAAGAAATATTGCGGATCAGTACAGATTAGCTAATAAGACAGCTGTTAGAATAGTAAAGAGCAATAATAGTCGTAGAATCAATTTCGATGTAATTCTATTCTAACGAACGTCTACTGCACGGACGCCAAAAACACCAAACCTTAAATCAACTCTTTGAGTTTTCCTGTGTTTTAATTATACATTTATCTACAAGAACTGGCGCGATGAAATCCCAACGTACAATAAATAGCGTTATCTGTTTATCAATTTCTCTGGAACTGGACGAATTGTTGGCTGTTGTAAGAAACAAAACAAAATAATAAAAAAAAATGATGAAGATTCATACAAATGCACTTAACTGAGAGCTAAACTAAGGTTTTTTGAAGTATTATTTAAAAGTGGACAATTAAGAAACTGCGCTTTGCGAAGCTGGTTTTAAACGTCTGAAATCTGCTTACTTCTGAGCCGACGAGAAACACATTCGGACGTCGTGAAAATATTTTCACATTCTTTGAGTGTCCAACTACTGACAGTTTAATGATATCATGAGATAATTTACAACTATGGCCTGTTAACTCTTTACATACCTCTGTTGTTCAAAACGGTATTTCTGATTTTTTATCCCATTTAATGTTAAGGCATGCATCGATAATGTCTTAATGCAATAGTAATCGTGAAAAGCACTTGATATCTCAAGCTTTACTTACTAAAGTTTATTATTTAATAAAGTTCCGATAACAATAATTGATAAAACGCTTTTAGATCCACCAAAGAATACAATTAATATTTAACAAAATCAAGATAAAGAGGGATAAACAAACACAAATAAATGTATACAAACTTTCAATCAACTCACACCTCAAACTGATGGACAATTTAATGAATATTCATGATACTTCATACGAAGCCATACTAGGCAAGTCGTCGGATGCAATGCAGTCTGTGAATATCTGTATTATCAGACTGTTGAAATGGGGAATGGTAAACCTTGTCTTGTACATTAGATGAATAATGGAGAACGTGTAGGAGAGGGGTGTGTTCTGGGTATTAACATCGTAAGAAGGAGTCTTTGTAATGGAAAATATGCTGTAGGGCTATTACTAAGATAATGATTGTCATATGTAGCAAGAATGGACGTGGCCATGTGGGTTTTTATTATGTAGTGAGACTACAAAATTTCCTTATAATAACATATCTAGCTTCTATCCCATTCTACTCTTGGGAAAACAACACACCCATTCTGCTGCACGTTTTTTTTTTTTTTATTGTAATGTAACATGTAACTTGAAAATAACGTTATTTGTAGCGTATGATAAGTTTACTTCCTTAGTGCCCGGCACAGCCAGGTGGTTAGGGTGCTCGATTTCTGAGGGTTCGATTTCCCGTCATACCAAACATGCACACCCTTTCAGCCATGTTGTGTTACCCTGTGACTGTCAATTTTAGTATTCGTTGTTAAAGAGTAGCTCAAGAGTGGGTGATGATGATTTTCCCTCTTGTCTTATACTGTTAAATTAGAGATGGCGAGCGCAGACAGCCCTCATTTACCTTTGCACGAAATTCAAAATAATAAATAACATTTTCTACTTTATAATTGCAGTTTCGAATAAACTAAAGACAAACATTTTCAGAAGTTTTCAACCTGTTGGAATTTGCTTGAATAGCTACTCATAACTTACTAGTTTCATGCATCATGCGTTTGAATTTAAAGAGTGTTTTTTATTATAGATTACATTATGTAACACAAATTTTGTTCCTGGATAGTATGTGTTCTTTCTTAATTGCTTATGTTGTAAAAGTACAGAAAATGGTCATTATTCCCTTCAAACTTTGCTTTTGTAACCTGGATAATGAAATTTCGATAACCTATTTTCTATGTAAAAACGGGCAAATTTGCGCATTTTCATTTACATAAGGTCTGAATAAAACAACATATAAATCAAGATTTACATGTATTTATACTAAAGTTATACAAAAATGTTTAGAAGTGAATAGTTTTTCGAGATTTGTGACTGTAATGTAAATTACTTTCACGTATCAGCTCCCAAATATAGTCTCTAATCATGTTTTCGTTATACACTTCTTGGTAGCGGCGTTCAAAGTCCCGTATGTCTTGATGGAAGTGCTCGCCTTGCTCCTCTGTGTATGCTCCCATGTTCTCCTTGAACTTATCAAGATGAGCGTCAAGAATATGGACTTTCAGGGACAATCTGCAGCCCATTTTGCCGTAGTTCTTCACCAGAGCCTCAACCAGTTTCACATAATTTTCGGCCTTTTGACTGTCAAAGAAGCCCTGAACCACTGCGACAAAGCTGTCCCAAACTTTTTTTTCCTTCTATTGAGCTTTTTGGGAATTCTGTGCACTCCAGGATCTTTTTTATTTGTAGTCCAACGAAGACACCAGCTTTTATCTTTGCCTCAGACAGCTTAGAAAAGAAGTCTCGAAGGTACTTGAAGGCTGTAGACTCCTTATCAAGAGCTGTGACAAATTGTTTCATAAGACCCAATTTTATGTGCAATGGTGGAAACAACACCTTCTGGAAATCCAATAGTGGCTCACACTTGACATTGTGCCTCCCCTCGTTGTGGCCAGTATTTCCTGTTGTAGTGCACTGCGGTGTCTCTGCTGTCCCAAAGGCAAAGATAACAGGGAAACTTGGTAGAGCCTCCTTGGAGACCCATCAAGAATGCCACCATTTTGAAGTCTCCGATAACCTCCCAGCCATACTCATCATACTTCAAGGCTTCTAGCAATGTCTTGACACTGTTGTATTCCTCTTTGAGGTGCACCGAATGAACCAGGGGAAGAAACGGATACTTATTCCCGTTATGGAGCAGCACAGATTTAAGGCTTCTGGATGAACTATCAATGCAGAGGTGCCACTCGTTTGGGTTACAGGCAATTCCAATTGCCTTGCACAGACCGGATACATTGTGGCAGAAGCAGAGCCCATTTTGACGAGTGAAGAGGCATGAAAATGTCGGTGACACTTCCTCTGACTTGAGACTTGCAAACTTTCATCTAACAAATCCCACTCTTTAAGCCTAGATATCAAAACCTCGGCATTCGATTTTGTTAGACCAAGATATCTGATCAAATCATTGAGGTCTCTTTGGTTGGGGTAGTATGTGTTTCTCTCACCAGCTGCACCTCTGAATTGTAATCTGGATCTTCAATGTCTACATCCTCTTTTGAAGATGGCTGCTTTCTCCCTGGCGGAGTGGGTACAGGGAGCTCAGGGAAGTGTGGCGCTGGGGCGATGGATGATGGAAGGTCCGAATACATGATAGCAGATTCATTCTTGTAAGTCCGACGTTTGGAAGGGTTCACGATGCAGAAGTAGCAATTGCTTGAGTGGTCAGTGGGTTCACGCCAAATTCTTGGAATAGCAAACTTCATGGCTCTCTTTTCCCCTCTCTACCATCCTGCAAAAGAGCAAAATAAATTGTTATTATGAAGAATAAATCTATTTCATCCACAACTAATGTGTAAGAGGTTCATGCAAAATATTTTATATGTGATATTTTTTTCTATATTATTGAAAAGTAAAAATTAAATAAATAAAAAATATTTAAATTTTAAAAGGTCTAAAATTTGTATAATATAAAATCTTACTATGTAAGCAAGCAAATATTGTCCGTCTTACCTTCTAAAGGTTTTTTGTAGTGTTCACAGGTAAAATAAAATGAGGTAAAATGAGGTGCCCAGGGTTTGTCTTGATCCCCGACGGAAATGCTGAAATATGTTTTGTAGGCCTCACACATTTCAGCAGATGCTGTCACAGAGTACTTTTTCGCTCTTGTCTTGATAAATTGCATACATAGCAGAATGGACCCGGCATGGCCAGGTGGGTTAAGGCGTTCGATTCGTAATCTGAAGGTCGTGAGCTCAAATCCCGGTCTCACGAGTTATGTGAGAAATACATTGTTTAAACAAACCCATGTTGACATTTAGCGATTAAAGTTACACAAATAGAAAAACAGTGAAACTAACATTTGCGCTAATACTTTATTTAATATCATGTTTAGTACAATCAATCTTAGGTGTTATAAATTATGTTATCAGCCTTATAACATACAAATCCATCTCATAAGCTGTAAGAAACGAAGTTTAGTAGGACTGTAAAGACAAGACTTACGAATTGTTTGATTTTTCAGGGATTACGGTTGTAACGATTTCCAATACTTAGAACTCAGAAAGAAACAAGTAGTAAGGAGATTTATGTCAAGTGGAGCATGCCACGTCTTATCGCTTAGAAACACAGAAATAGAACGGAATGTCACGTGAATTTCTTGCGCCAACGTTTACTTTACGATTGTTAACGTTTTTCACACTTCAGTTTATATTCAATTTGGATTTAATTTTTATATATATCATCGTTTATTCAATATTATATATGGGTTTTAATGAAAGTGTTACCAGAATGATCACGTTTTTACACGTGGAGTTGATTTATAGTCAAGAGTTTGTTCGTTGTAATAGAAACTACAAATTTTGCTTGTTTGTTATGAGTTGGGTATATATCTGTTTATTAATACAGTTTTGTTACAAACGTCACAAAATATTAAATTGCAACATACAGTAATGCCATTACTTAAACTACGATCATTCATCCTTAGCATAAAACACGTTTATGTTGAGATTATTGAAATCATTTAGGGAAGCTTTTCAGAGCGTTAGATTTACAGTTAAAATATAGTTACTCTGTCTGTTCAGAGAGTAATGGAAATATCTCAGTCCAACAAGGTGAGTCATCTATAACATTAACCATGAAGACTGAGAATTTAATTAAGCAATAACTTCGCTTTGTTGGAGTACACATGGTAAATATAGCATAATTAACTTTATAATATTAGCTGATCGTTTATGGTTACGTGATAAGCATTTGATTTTAAATAAATTTAGCTCTACGATTTTGTGAGAAGTACATTGTTTAAACAAACTCATGTCGACGTTCAGCAATCAAAGTTACACAAATATAAAAGCAGTGAAACTAACATTTGCACTATTATACTTTATTTAATATCATGTTTAGTACAATCAACCTTCGTCAGATTTCACATCAGAGCTCACAGTGTTAGAAATGTAAATAAAAAACACTAGCCTGATGGCAGGAGCAATGTAAGATTTTTTTGAAATAATATAAATACATACATGCATATATGTTACGCAATTAAACGGTAAAGTTATATACTTACCTTACATCCGCATATAAAAATACAAATATGTGTATAATAATAGATAAAATATGAAGATGTATAGATTCCAGTTTAAGTATATTACAAGGCCAATTTTCCTATTCTGAGAGCTTAGTCATGAGATATATGCTCTACAATTCAATTTAATACCATTGGTACAAATAAAGCTGCAGATAACTGAAAGGTCTGTGTTTTCGTAGTCATGGAACCTGTTGTCACGTGATAGGGTTAATTTTGCTTGTTCGCTGAATTTTGCGCAGAATTACTCAACGGTTATTTGCCCTGGTCGTCTCTAATTTTAAATTGATAGACTAGTCACTAGAGGAAAGGAAGCTAGTTACGTCACCTCCCCCCACCAACTTCTAGGCCACACTTTAGTGAGATTGAATGTAATATTACAACGTCCCAGCGGTCGAAAAATTAGTATGTTCGCAAAGAAATCATATCTTTAGTTTGAATATTAATGAACACATGTTTTGCACATTGGAATAGTGAGTATCCTATAATAAAAGTGTTAGAATCACAATAAACATTTGGTTAGATAAAAATAGTCTAAGAATTGGCAGTGGGTACTTTTGACTAGTCTCGTCTATCAATTATGGATTAGCTTCTGCTAAAAGAATTGTTGAAAACCAACGATAGTAATCAAAGATAAAATAGTCTTAAGTACAAACCACAAAAGTCCCTCTGAACACCCGATTAGGCCATCATTTAGACATTCTTGTTGCTAGCAGTGTTTTCGGCCCTTGGCCTAAGAAAACCTAAAATAAATTCGGTATGGTTATGCACAGATAGTCCTATTGTAGCTTTGAAACAAACAAAGCTAGAATAATTTAGTCATGTTTTTTGAGGCTGTGCGAAATATTTCTTCAGTTGAACAAAGACTCTTAAGTTCTACCAACTAAGTTTTAAGAATAGAGGTTTTTGTATGGGATAGAAGGACGTATAATGAAGATAAATAGGTCCCCAGTTTGTCATCTGTAACGATAATGTTAAAATCGGCCAAGACAGCTTCTTTGAGAGATGTATCGGCGTTCATTTACACAAGGTGAAAGTCTTTAACAAAATTAATCATTCGCCAGTGATTTCATCCGTCTAGGTACTTTAAGAAAAGATGTGGGTGTTTCTTCCTCCTGAAATTGTTAAATATTTGTTCTTTGATATACTCAACACGAAGAATCCATTTTAGTTTCCATGACAACACATTTTGTCCGGTGATAAAATTCTCCATTGAATTCGAAAACAGTTAAAAACGTTTTAGCAGTTTATTAGTCAGTTCTTGCAGACGTGTTTTTGGCTTAGCAACTTTAAAAGTTAGCTTATTTTCGTCTTGGAGGTTTAAAAGGACTGTGTGTCCATTATAAATATTTAAAGTTAGCTCTTAGAAAGTTTGTTTTTGGTTTGGTTTGTTTTTGAAATTAAGCACAAAGCTGCACAATGAGCTATCTGTGCTACCTTTAGAAAGCTAAATCTTGTTGAGGATATTTAGAGGTATCTGTGGTATCTTTGATATACATGTTAGACGGTGAAGAGGGTTTAATAATGTCGTTTGGACATTAACTCATGAAGACAGCTACAAGCAGCTGCTGTTGGGCTGTCAGCTGATAGGCTCAGGACAAAAGTTCTAGAACGTTCGATAAACCTATTCTGTGTCGTGGTTAGGATTTGATTTGATCTATTAGTCTTTTAACAGTAAACTTCATTTAATTGTGCAAAAACATATTTAAGCTTCTATTGGGATATATGTGCATGTCCTGATTTCTTAATTGAATCTTTCCCTCTCCACTGTGAAGTTCTGGCTTCGAAACTATAACTGCGCCACCTTTGCCTGTAGGCTTAATTATTATGTAGTTTATATTATGTCATTTTATGTCCGATTTCAAAGCTCAAAGAATGAATATGAAATGGAAAAAATATATGAAGACTTAAAACTTAAACTTTTAACAAACAACATGCATGAATGATTTGTCTAATTACTTGGAGCATTGGACCATATTTAAACTTGGAGATGTAGTTCCCCCAAAATTAAATAAAAGAACTATTTTATCTATTATATATATATATGTATATGGATGTATATGTCTATATCCACAAGCATAAATATACGCAAATATATTTGTATTATCATTTTTATTACAATTATTTCTTTTTCTTATCAATGTACTTTAGTAGTAATATATATATTGAAATTTCTAGTACTTTAGTGTTTCAACGACACTAACATTATTAGTGCTACTTGCCAGATGTTATACAATTCTTGAATATTGTTTATTCTGTATCATGTACGCTTTGTTTAAACACAACGATTACTTTTCTAACGTATAACACGCTGTAGTTCTTAAGTGAGTAAACTTGTTGGAAACCGGTTTTCCGAAACGCAACTTGAAATATGATACAATAACCCACACGTTGATATCACGAATATTTAGTTTTTGTCTTATTTAAATGCTTAATGAAGCTTAAAAGAACAGCTTCTAAAATCGACAACTTTAAATTGCTGTAACTTTACAGCTAAATGAACATAAGATGTTCATATGTTAAAGTATTTCTAAACATAATGATTGGAAAATTATTGAATTAACATAGTGTTATACATAAAACTATTAGAGCTGAGGAAGTTTTGGGTAGGACACTACGTAAGATCAGTAATTTTCTAATCATCATGTTTAGAAATACTTGAACATATGAACAGTAATAGTAACAGCAAATTTTATAAACCGCTGTAGTTTACGTATTTTACGTATTTTGTGTATATTAGAATTCAACAGTAACGCAGTAAAAAATTTGCAATTACTATTAGACGAAGAGCATAATGAAGACACATGGTAGTGTATCGTGTGGCCAAACCAACCTGCAGGGGTGAATCTAACGATTTTGTACCTTTTGTGTCTAGAACTGTAGTAATGTAAACTGAAAATTATTTTCAGCGGATGTATTTTACTGGAGTCTTACTTTCCTACCATATTTAAAGCAATCCATTAAAAATACTTGAGATATAAAATCTCCAATTTTGATAGAATTTCTTTCTTTTTTTGTTCGCTCCAAAAGTACGGAAATTTATTCGATAGGAAACCATATTTATTTTTGTGGGATTTGTTTTTCGAATTCGAAATACTGATTTAGCTTTTCAACTTATAATTATGGTGTTTTTTTTTTTGGTGTAAATATAAGCAAAATATGCAAGATTATTCAACAAATATCGCTTAAATTTCACCAAAATGTTTGCGCATGCCTACGCAAAACTTCACGTGAGCTATCGGCTGACATTTTTATTATAGTTTCATCTTAAGAGTAGAGGTGAAATGGTTTTAGTTTTTTGTCATTCGGATTAAAGATGACTGATTTAAAGAAGTGGAACCATAAGGTGGAAGGACGTGCATATATATAAGTATTGGTTAGCAAGCATGATTAACAGTTCCTAGCACGAGGATCATACGGGTGGACGGCTATTATTCATTATTAATTGCCAAATTTTCAGCACAAATTCAATAAGTTTTATAAAACCATCTTAATTAAAGAATGTTAACGTGATATTAGTTTAAGCAATTAGCATGGATAATGATTTTTGATATAAATGTATTGATTGCATGAGGCGATGGCAAGGTTGTTTTGAATACTGCACAAAGCTACACAATGGGCTATCTGTGCTCTGCCCATCACGGGTATCAAAACCCGGTTTTTAGCGTTGTAAGTCCGCAGACGTACCGCTGAGCTACTAGCGGGGTGCGATGACAAGGGATTGTTAATCTGCATTTCATGACGTTGCTATAAAGGAAATTATAAAGACTGTTTTAAAGAGGATACATTATCACCATATAATTTACAGAATCTGTTTGGTTCTGTAAAGTAAAAGTCTGTTCCAAATAACAGGATTGTGATCCTAAAGCTAATGAGGATCACTATCCTGTGTAATTTTCTCACTTGCCGTGGTTTGTTGGTTTCTATTGACAAAAATGTAATATCTGATAAAAAACACCTTAAGTGTGAAAAACAAAATTATGAAAAATAAAGGATTCAATGTACGGCTTAATTAAAGCAGTGAACTCTTACCTCAGAAGATTTTAACATCATTAATAGTAATACCAGATTATTGTACTTCATAAAAACTATAAATAATAAAGGGCCCTGCATGGCCAAGTGTGTGTTAAGGCGTTCGACTTGTAATCCGAGGGTCGTGGGTTCGAATCTGGGTCACACCAGACATGCTCGCCCTTTCAGCCGTGGGGTCAATCCCACTATTCGTTGGTAAAAGAGTAGCCCAAGAGTTGGCGGTGGGTGGTATTGACTAGCTGCCTTCTCTCTAGTTTTACACTGCTAAATTAGGGACGGCTAGCGCAGATAGCCCTCGAGTAGCTTTGCGCGAAATTAAAAAAATAACAAACAAAAAATAAATAATAAATTAATGTTTAACAGCTAAAGAAATTTCAAATATGATACTAGAAAAAATACGAAAAATACCTATCCGTTAAAAATACTGCAATGTCTAGATTATAATTTCGAAGATTTACAGTTTCCATTGAGCACCTTAAACAGGACCAGATATTTAAACGTTGCACAGTTTGACAGATAGAAACAGTCAGTGTATTTAAACTATGGAATTTATGTTTATTAAAATATTTATTTATAAAACTCCTGGTGGAAGTTTTTTGTGTGTTCGTTTTCCTTTCTTTCATATAGGATAGGACTGCGTTATTTTATTACCGTATCTTCATGGGTTATCTGTGTGCCATTTTGTGCTGAAAGAAATCATTTCACGTTATTACTACTTTACGTTTATTTTCACGTTTTGTTTCGTAATTTTCCGCAGATTTCTCACATGATAATCTTAAAATATTTTGCATAAAATTTTTTGTTGGGTCTTTTTCGGATAATTTTACTTTTAATATTATAAACACAAAAAATTAAGAGCAAATTCGAAATGTCCAACTCTATACGAATACTATTATTTTGATAGGTCAAAAATGAAACAATGCATATCAAATAACAGCATAATATATATCTATCTATTACAAGCAATTTCTTATAGTGGTATAATGAAACAACCATAATGCTAACTTACTAGCACATTGGCCAATAAAAGCTACTTCTCTGCTTTTTCAACTGAAAACAAAAGAAAAATAAAATTAATTCACATATTGTCAGGCCCGACGAGAAGGGGAGTCATGAGGAGGCAGTGCTCCGGGGCCAGGAAGGGGATCCTATGTGTAATGCCTTGCGACTTGGTATGTGTGTGGGGGGGCTTAATGTTTGCTGCCCTGGGGCCCGTAATGGCTCTCGACTGCACTACATGTTGTTACAATACTTATGCAGACAATTCCAGTTCTGGTGTGTCTAGTTTTTAAATCACAAATCATACAAATAAAAGAATAAAAAATTTAAGAATATCCACTTCAGTTTTACTTCTCAAGTTTCAGATATTAATATCATGCCTAAAATTGTTGTTATTGAGTTAGGCTTACCAACTAGTAATTTAGGACAGAGATTGAGCATCATAGTATAAAATATATTCAGCTAATCCTAAACAATAGCTGTGCCAATCGTTTCTAATGTATTGAAGAGTAATAACATACTTCTGTTTAAAGCATTTTTATTCTTTACACTTAACTTATCTTCGAGATTTAAATTTCCATCTTAGAATTTTGTAATGTTTATTGTAATCCTTCTTTCTTTTTCTAGGCCCGGCATGGCCAAGCGTGTTAAGGCGTGCAACTCGTAATATGAGGATCGCGGGGAGCTCGCATTCCCGTCGCATCAAACATGCTCGCCCTTTCAGCCGTGGGGGCGTTTATAATGTGACGGTCAATCCCACTATTCGTTGGTAAAAGAGTAGCCCAAGAGTTGGCGGTGGGTGGTGATGACTAGCTGCCTTCCCTCTAGTCTTACACTGCTAAATTAGGGACGGCTAGCGCAGATAGCCCTCGAGTAGCTTTGTGCGAAATTCAAAAACAAACAAACATTCTTTTTCTTGTGTTTATGAAATTACCATTTAGTTTACCTGTATGTCAAGACTAGGATGTATATATTTCAAGACTAGGATGTATATATATATATATATATATATATAAAATGATTTCTATCTTAACCCTATTCTTCTACCCTCAATAATATTCATCAAAAGCACTCGCAACGGTTGTACGTCTAATCTAATATCAATATCCTAAACTTTGGAAAATTTGTTCTGAAGTATTTTAATCGATATTTGTCTTCTAGTTGTTTTATAATGTTCTTTTTCTGTTATATTCCTTCAAATTTTCTCTCTTAAATGTTATCATTCTGACAATGCGATATATTTTTCTCAGAGGAACAGTTTACACATTTTAATCGATCTTACAGTAATTATGGAGGCTCGGCATGGCCAAGTGTGTTAGGACGTTCGACTCGTAATCCGATGGGCGCGGATTCAAATCCCAGTCGTACCAAACATGTTCGCTCTTACATGTTCATCCAGTTTAAAACTTATTTTGAATAATAACAATATTCAACCAACCATAATGTAAAGTGACCGATAGTTTAAATATCCATATGTCCAACAGTCATCACCCGGCATGGCCAGGTTGTTTATGCACTCGACTCGTAATCTGTAGGTCGCGGGTTCGAATCCTAGCCACACAAAACATGCTTGCCCTTTCACCTGTGAGGGCGTTATAATGTGACGATCAATCCCACTATTTGTTGGTAAAAGAGTAGCCCAAGAGTTGGCGGTGGGCGGTGATGACTAGCTGCCTTCCCTCTAGTGTAACACTGCTAAATTGGGGACGGCTAGCAAGATAGCCCTTGTGTAGCTTTGCGTGAAATTCAAAAGAAACTCAACTCAAGAGTCATGGTGATATTCCATAGGAACAATCCACCAAGTTGTCAAAACTTTCTTCTCTAGTCGTCGTTTAACTCCTTTCCATAATTACTGTTTGTTTTGAATTTCGCACAAAACCACTCGAAGGCTATCTAGTGTAAGACTAAAGGGAAGGCAGCTAGTCATCACTACCCACCGCCAACTCTTGGGCTACTCTTTTACCAACAAATAGTGGGATTGATCGTCACATTATAACGCCCCCACAGGTGAAAGGGCAAGC
This sequence comes from Tachypleus tridentatus, assembly GCF_004210375.1. Lineage (NCBI taxonomy): Eukaryota > Metazoa > Arthropoda > Merostomata > Xiphosura > Limulidae > Tachypleus > Tachypleus tridentatus. Next base: position 82,654,070 of record NC_134835.1, on the reverse strand, counting down.
ATGTTTTGTGTGGCTAGGATTCGAACCCGCGACCTACAGATTACGAGTCGAGTGCATAAACAACCTGGCCATGCCGGGTGATGACTGTTGGACATATGGATATTTAAACTATCGGTCACTTTACATTATGGTTGGTTGAATATTGTTATTATTCAAAATAAGTTTTAAACTGGATGAACATGTAAGATGACAGGATTAAAATCATTTCTTACCTAAATGACGTGAAGCACTTATAGTCATAAACATTCTAATGAAACGTAATATTCATAAACTTCACAGCAAACTTAAGTTTACAAGTAAATTATTCAAATGACCTTGAGTAATTTTAATGTTTCCCTGTTTTCAATTCGAATGAAACTAAAAAGTATTTGTTTCTAAAATAATGTGCTTAATTTCATACAAATTAATTAAGTAGCAACTACCAAGATTAAACTAATTTCAAAAAATTCTCTGTGGACCAGTAAAGTGGATCAACAATAAATTTACACAAATACAACACCACAATCCAGGGTTCGATTCCATACCACTGGACAGAACGTAAATATCCCTTTCTGTAGGTTTGGGCACAAAAGAGATCAACAACTCTCACACAATTTAATTAATTAATAAATACGATCTATGTGTGAGATCTTTCAGGATAAATTATATTTGTTCGTATTAAGCGTTAAACTGCTGAGGGCGTCACATGACTTCTAGAATGGCATTTGTTTGTAAGTTTTACATAAACACAGTCTGTATTAGTCAAGTTTGTCAATTTCATATTAAGTCTGTAAAGTATATTTAACCAGGTAATTAGAGCGTTATGACGGCTTTGTGTAGTATTATTCTACTAACAGTAACTACTCTTTTGATGGTTAGATTAAGCGTTATTCTCTCTTATTTTGTAGCAGCTAAATCCTGTCGTAATATAATCCCAGAGTCTGTACGTGACAGCGAGATAGACTTAGTCGTGATCATTAGAGGGGAACGCGTGATGGAACATTCAGAAAGTAAAATCTTTTTTGATGTAAACACAGAAATGGAGACGCCTACGCCCATGCTGTAGTAAAGGTCACCATGTTTGCAACTGATGACAAAAGTAGAGAATATATATATATATATATCATTCAATAGCTATGTTTAACAAATTTAGCTGTATTCTCCAATAACACTTTGCATATTTGTGTAGTTGAAGTTTCATCCACTGCCCTTTAAATATTGATTATATTATAAAAGTTGACTTTTTTAGTTTTCACTACACACATAAACACAGAGACAACGTTGCTCAGTTGAAAGAAACATATTATTTGTCATTGTACAGGGTGTTCGGAAAGTCATTGTGCACTTGTATATTTATTAACAGACATGTTTCAATATAGAATACAGGAGGTAAATATGAATAACAATTATAAACAATGTTGAAAGTGACCCCTGTTGGCATCAATACAGGCCTGGATCCTTTTTATTTTGTTTCTAAACACCGCTATCAATTGCTGGCTTGAAATATTTTCAACATCTGTAGAATAAAGAGGAAGACAGCCAAGATATTTAGAATTTAGTTATTTACTTCCAAAAAGTAGAGTGGTCAGATTAGCTAATGATTTGTTAATAAATTTACTTCCAAATTAATTGATTTCATAAATTCACTGTTGTAATAATGGTTGATTTTGATGTCAGAAATGACGGTCCAAGACATAAAATCAAATTCCCCTTCACCAATCATTATAGGTCGAGAATGAAAATATGAAACATAATAAAATATTCTGTGGCGATTTGAACCGGCAAGTTATATTTCTGTAATAACCCTAATTGTCAGTCATTGCCATGGTTAATAAATGTATATAACCTTATCGTTAGTGTGTAAGTACCCAAGTTGAAAACTATTAGATAAAGAGGTTAATTTTCGTTCATCAGATTCATATGGCAGATTCTATCACGAACTTGACTCTACCAATTTGTTTTTTGCTAAGCGCAGAGCTAGAAAATGGGTTATCTGTATTATTCCCATCGCTTGTAATGAAACCAATTTTTAGCGTTATAAGTCCTCAGACATGTCATTCCCTCCAGAGGCCCAGCAGTATGTCTGCAAACTTACAACTCTAGAAATCGGGTTTGGATAACCGTAGTGAGCAGAACACAGAGAGGTTATTACGTAGCTTTGTGCTTAACTACAAACAAACAAAATCATTATAAATTTTGTATGAAATCCCTGTTTCATTCACTTGTGAGTGGATGTACAATCGACTGTTCTTGCAAAAGTTGGTCTGCGATTTCCATTTCTTCTGACACAGACGATGAACGTAATTGAAAGCTAATACTTACGTTGCACGCACGAAAAGTCTTTATATTGTATACCAACATTCATAATCAATTATACAAACAAGCTGTTGTAAGCGGTCCCATTAATTTCGTCAGTATCACAAAATGGACAAAGTTTAGTGTTCGTATTTTTAAGATTTTGTGATAATAAATCTAAATCATTAAGAATACTAAACATTAAAGGCTAAGATTCAGTCTTAAGTGACACTCATAAAGATACGATATTTGAAAATTTCATATTAAACATTAGTGTTTCAAACAAAATGCATTTTTCACTTTAATAATAATAATTTATAATATTGTAACAACAAGTGTGGTTTTATGAAGTCATTTTTTGAACGTAAAAAACATTAAAATCTAGTGTTCGGTGGTTAAATATTGTAACTAAATGATTATTGTTCGTAAACGTTTCTCTTTCTAATTTGGTGGAAATCTAGAATCGAAACTTTTATATAACGCTTGCATCTTCCTACGTTCTGATTAACAAATGTCTGTTAATTTATGGTTTGGTAGAGTAATAATAAAAGATATTATAGGGGGTATTGGCATTTTCATCTTTAAGGGCACCTTATGCGACACATGGGCTAAACCACCAGGTTTCGGATATAGAACTGTTGATTAGTTGGAGGGGGGACAGTCAGCAGACGCTGTTACTACATACCTGTCTTTAACTGAAGAGCAAGAGTGAAAATAGAGACGGTGATCAGCAACGTGTGTTGGCTCGAACCTTGGACCTTCCTATCAGCAGTTCATTGCAGTAATCAATAGATAATGTCCAACTCTGAGAGAAAAATTATTTAAGGTTACCTAGCCCATACGTATTTTCAATTAATGTCAGCTTTCTGACTGTTTTACGGTGTAATGATACCATAAATATATATATATATATATCATAGACTTTTTCGGGAAACGATAATTTTAGAAGAGAGCCTTGAATGTTTTCAAAAGAGTCTTCTCTGTGTAATAACATTTTTTGTGTATCTTTTAAAATCTGTGAAATTGACAGTTGAGTTCTGTTAATGAATAAATTAACACCCACAAAATAGTTTTATGATGTTCAGTGCCTTTGAAAGTCGTAACATGTACTATTTATATTAGAATAGATTTCTAATGTTTTATATTGTTGATAAAGGTACGTTTGTTTGACAAACGGTATGAGAAATAGATGTTTTACTTGAAAGGGATGATGGATTTTTTTTAAAATGATTAACAAACAAAGTAATGTCGCGATAATCACCTTGTTGGATAAGTGTAATCTTTTCTCTTCAGATAGATACAGTTCTACAAAATGTCGATAAAACCCACTTGTGACTGATTAACTGACTCAAAGAACAGAAGTTTAACCTCGAAGGCATAATAGACTTCATATAATATAATGTTTAATCAAGAATATCTTCTTTATGATTGTTTCTTTAATTAAAAAAAGATATTTCAGAAGCAGTTGTAGTTGGACATTTTCAAATTAAAAATTATTTATTGCTAAAAACTACCATAACCCTAGACACTGTATGATTTATGTTTAATTACAATTCATTGTGAGTCTTAATTTTCAAAAGCCTACCACAAAGCTATGTGTACTAAAAACCAAAACTTCCGACACTCTCGTGTAGGAATATCTAGATTTAGGGGAGGAAAGGTTAATGAAATGCTTCCCTAATAAATTTACATTATTAATAAAGTATCAGTATTTAACCCCCACACTATGCTGAACTGTTCTGTGTTAGCTAGCCTCGACCTGATAAAACCTGAATTATCTGATTATCGGAGTAGATTAAGAAAGAAAAAAGGACACGAAAAAGTATGTTAATATTTTCACTTTTGGTCAGACCACGGTCGTACTGCGTTATACCACAGTCATGGGATATCTACATCTGGGATTGTTCTCGTGGCATGTTATAAAAAAATTAATATGTAGCCATTATTAACCTAAGCAAGCTCTTATACCACTACTTCATTTGAGGCCCCGCATGACCAGGTGGACGGGGCGTTTGACTCGTAATCTGAGGGTCGTGGGTTCGTATCCCCATCACACCAAACATGCTCACCATTTCACTCGTGGGGTCCTTATAATGTGACGTTCAATCCCAGTTTTTGTTGATAAAAGAGTGGCCCAAGAGTTGGCGATGGATAATGATGACTAGCTGCCTTCTCTCTAGTCTTACGCTACAAAATTAGGGACAGCTAGCGCAGATAGCCCTCGTGTAGCTTAGCGTGAAATAATAAAAAACACCAAAACACAAACACCTTCATTTATACATAATTTACACACCAGAGATCAGGGTATACTGAATCCTGGCAAGATAAGGTAGCCATGGTCAAAGCGATGATTCAACCAAGTCCAAGACTACCTACAACCTTCTGTAAAAATGTAACACACCTACATGAAAATAAGGATATAAGACATGCAGTTTTCAACAATCAAGGCACTACATGAAATAAAGGTTTTTGGCATACTAACGATTTTCGTTGGCATGATTATTTCTTTTTACTTTCTTAATATTTCAAAATGCTGACAAACTTTCAATCACGTTTTCACTTTAATTTGATGCTGTTTTATGCAATTATTAATGAACTACTGTTGTTACAAGTGAAACATTAACAATTAAGATAACCTTCTGTGGCCTGTGAAGTTTAAAACTAAAATCGTAGTTACATTACAGCAGTAATTTGGAGTAAAATTTGTTGTGCGTTAAAAAGAACAAATTTAATAAGTGTGCACAGTTGTGATATGAATTATGGTGTGTACAAACTGGTGATAGTAACGCAAGTTATTTAAATGCTCACTAGAGTATCCTTACCCTGGACGGAAGTTATGTGAATTCATGATTAATGGAAGTCTATCTTAGGACGTGGAAAGTTGTTTCTATTATATGTAATTGTAAAAACGCAAAAACAACAAAGTACAATATGTGAAACTTCAAATTTTTATTTATTTCCTTATAGATCTATTGAACCTCAACATCAAACTTGGTAATAATCCTTCTATAGGAGATGAGGTTGTGGCAAAAATGACCACAAAAACCTCAAAACACAAAATGCAAAAGTGAAAAATTTTTATTTATCCCTTCAAGAGTCTCATTAACGTCCATACTAGTTTTTGTGAAGATCCATTTATTACATGTGAAATAGTTATATGGACATTCAACACACAGTAGTATTATACACACATAGATTGTTATGAGTGCCCGTAACAATTGAGCCACGTACACAATGAAACACAATTGACTTTAACACATTTCTACAAGTATAACTTTCCGTTTGTAACAACAAACTTTCACTTTCATTTATTCGTCACTGAACAATGCTGTAATTATTTTGATCCTGGCTAATTGAACACTTGAATAATACACCTTTGTACGCTTTCTTTTTGCGCGTGTTCTTATAATCTTCGTATGGATTCTATAGCTTAATATATTTATCACGTAAATACCATTACTTTTTGTTAATTATGTAAACACATAATTAAAAGATATAATTTTTATGGTCATTATGTAAATATTATAGTTTTTTATGCTTATTACGTAGATATTATCACTTGTTATGCTCGTTTTGTAGGTGTTCTAATTCTTTATGTTTGTCAAATAGTCACTGTTATGTTCCTTATATACACACTGTAACTTGCTACGTTAATTATGTAGATGTTATATTTCTTTAAGCCTATTATCTAGTTGCTGTAGCTCGTTATACATATTATTTAGGTATTGTACTTCCTTATGTATATCATGTAGCAGTTATAACTCGTTATGTTCATTATGTAGTTGCTGTAGCTCGTTATGCGTATTATGTATATATTGTAACTCGTTATATAAATTATAAAATTTTAATAATTCAGTAGCTTAGTTACAGAGTGTGAAATAAAATATTTTTCATAAACAGCATAGTCATTTATACAGTTCACCAAGAAAGTTCACCAAATAGGCAAGTAAACAAAATATATAACTAGGACAGTATGGTGCTTACGACATCAGTTTTTATATTATTTAATGGAAAAATATTGCATCATATTGTGGATGCCAGAAGACAACTTCCAAATAAGGGGTGTTCTGACAAAGCGTACAAAATTCTCTAACTTTTTTTTAGAAACGTCGCGACAAGGACGTAGCCCCTGATTCAACCCAAACATATCTTATGCAACTGGGATACACAGTCCACTTATTAACTCTCAAGCTGAGGTCACCCCGTGTAGTTTATTATCAAATGTGTTTTCTCGATGACAAAATCGATTTGCTAAATACTCTGAAAAAAATTACTTAACATCTGATATAATTTGAGACTTCGATTAGATATTCAATTCACCATCATTTACAAAATAAAGGGTCCGGCATGGCCAAGTTGTTAAGGTACTCGACTCATAAGTTGAGGGTCGAGGGTTCGAATCCCTGTCACACCAAACATCCTCGCCCTTTCAGCTGTGGGGGTGTTATAATGTGACGGTCAATCCCGCTGTTTTTTGGTAAAAGAGTTGCCCATGAGTTGGTGGTGGGTGTTGATGACTAGCTGCCTTCCCTCTAGTCTTACATTGTTAAATTAGGGACGGCTAGCGCAGATAGCCCTCGAGTAGCCTTGTGCGAAATTAAAAACAAACAAACAATACAAAATAAAAAAGCGATGACAAGAAGCAGGAACCACCACAATATTTTCAATAACTTCACTGGTACAGTAATGTTACCGAACAAATTAAGGGGTCAGTACATCAGTAGCATGAACTTCTGATGAAGTGTTTTACTGAACTGAGTGATCAATACACTAATAATGTATATTTCTGATGCAGAATACTGAACAAATTGAGGGGTCGATAAATCAGTGGCACATGTTCTTGTTGCAGAAAACCTACTGATCAAATTATGGGGCCAGTACTCCGTAATTTTAAGTAGCTAAATCATAATTCTCAATCTATTAACGAACATGAGACTCACTGCTCCCTCATCGCAGCACATTGAGTCCTGGGTAGTTCTCAGACTTGTTCCACCTCGCAGCTTTAGAACACCTGCCTCTGCTTATGTCCATATCAAGCAATTAAAACAATTTCTTTCCATAATATTTTTGGGGAACGTTTCCTAATTTCTTTACCGAGACATTTTTTAGCTGATCCAGCATGTGTTGTCTGTGAGATGAAAACAACAGATCCCTGAATGTGATCGCAGATATACTCTGTGGGATGAGTTTTGGAGAGAATGTTACTAGGTTCATTGCCACAATAGTTTTATATTCAAAGTAATAGTAATGTTGCGCGTTCGATAAGAAGGAGCATTATTTTCATATCTGATGACACGAGCGATTAGTTTGAGAATATTTGACAGAATTTTATTCCCATATTTTATACCATTCAGAAATCATCCACCAAAATCTGTCATATTTTAAATCTAGTGTAACCTGAGTAGCACTCCCCAAGTTCTGCTATGGCTTTCAGGACGTTATCATGTTTTTGCATCTAATAACTGTATTTTTAATAACACTGAACCACGGTGTTGATACATGCACTTTCCAGTTAGGATATAATGAAGTAGGTTCATGGCTATATATTGTTGACGTATCACGATTTAGCTCTTAAAACATTACGAATTTCTCTTTAAATAATGATTTGCAAGACATATATTTATGTATTTTAAAACCTGATGATCTGGAACATTTTGTTTGGTACCTGTGAAAGTTATTTTTAACAGAAATTTCGGCCTTAATGTATTTAATTAAAAAAAATCATATTCAAATACTTAGATCACGTTTATTGCGTAATTTTACAATTGTGTGTGTGTGTGAAGGGCATGACAAACTTCCAAATTGCCCATATAAATGTAGGGGACACATTAATGAGTTATATTTGTTTGTTTGTTTATTTAATATCGCGTAAAGCTACTCAAGGGTGACCTGAGCTAGCCGTTCCTAATTTAGCAGTATAAGACTAGAGGGAAGGCAGCTGGTTATCACCACCCACTTCCAAGTCTTGGGCTACTCTTTTACCAACAAATAGTGGGATTGACCGTCACATTATAACGTCCCCACGGCTGAAAGGGCGAACATGTTTGGTGCGATGTGGATTCGAAACCACGACCCTCAGATTATGAATAGAACGCCTTAACCCACCTGGCCATGCCGGGCCAATGAGTTATGTAAGAAATCGCTTAGCTGTGCACGTAAACTTGTCATTTGGTTTTTAAAGGGGAAAAAAATTGGTAATTATATAAATACTTTCCAAACAAACATTGTTATGGTTCATTATTTAATTTATTTTTACTAGTTAACCGATAAACATGTAATAAAAAATGAAAATTAAACGAAACAGGGTTAATAAATCACTTGTAAGGTGATTATATCATTAATCCACGAATTTAATTAATATTTAATTAAATCTGAAATTATAGAAAACACAACTTGCAAGATGAATATATCATTAACATACAAGAGAGAGGGTTGACCGGTAGGTTTTCTTACAGCAAAGCTACAATGGGTCATCTGCTGTGTCCACCACGGGGAATTAAATCCTAAACTTTAGCATTGTAAGTAAGTCCTTAGGCCTAAAGCTGTCCAACTGAAGGACTTTACAAAAGGGAAAAATTATTATTGGATAACTACAATATATAGCTGAAACACGAAAGAACTGGTATAGATCAGTAAACTAAATAAAAAATAATAGTTTTGGTGTTATGAAGTGGATTTAAAACAACTATAACGGAAAATCATTTTATGTTTTACGCTTGGAACTATTCATTAACTACTTTAGAAGTATTATGCATCTAAATATATCGAAAATTATGGATAATACAGACCATATGAATGAATAAAATTTTTATGACCTAAACTATCCTAAAACACATAAGTGAAATACCCCAGCTGGACAACGGTAAGCTTACGGCGCCAAAATCCAGGGTTAGATTCCTCTCGAGTGGATACAGCAAATATAAAGTGTGATTTTGTATTAAAAATAAATCAAAATATAAATAATGTTCCAGGGAGAATTGATGACTTAAAGCCATAAATACAATTACAGTGGTTCCATTAGTGCCAAGAAAACTCAGATATTTGTGTGTGTGTATATATATATATATATGACTTAAAATCTTATAAAATAATTTGAAATATCGAAATAAATGGAATGTGATTTACTAAATATGCTGCTAATCTATGATTTGTGGGTAGGCATGACAATTTTTATATGTAAAAAGTCTGAAACAAAACAAAATGTAACATTTTGAAGGTGATAGAGAAAGTTAAAAAACATCTGAAGAAAGTCATGTTTTCTCGGTTTAATACAAAATGATTAATTTTTTTGTTTTTCACGAGCTGTCTGTTTATATCACTTCTATTCAATCATCACTTTAGAGTCCAAACATTTTGAAGGGCAACAGCTAACACTATGTACTTAATTTCGACGAGTAAAAATGAACGGCTGTTCAAAACACGACTGACACTAGCACTGTATGTATGTAAAAACACTAGTATAATTCCGTTTGTATTTACATGGATGAACTTGTGGTGATCTTTGTAACATTAATACGTTATTTTGTTAGTGTGTTTCTGTAGAACGAATAAAAATACATTAATACATACACATGCTTATATACATTCATACGCATGCGTGTGAGATTTACAGTTTTAGAATGTGTTTTTTTCCAACAGCTTCCATTAAAGTTGTGTGAATCCTCTTTTGTATTGTTTTCCTAAGAAGAAAAGGAAGAAAAAACTGTTACGGAAAATAGTTTAATAACACAAGAAAAGTCAAAATAATTAATTCTAGGTACGTATATAAATGGATAGCTCATGTTAGAGCCCGGCATGGCCAGATGGTTAAGGCACTCGACTCATAATCCGAGGGTCATGGGTTCGAATCCTCGTCACACCAAACATGTTCACCCTTTCCGCTTTGAGAGCATTATAATGTGACGATCAATTTCTCTATTTGTTGGTAAAAGAGCAGTCCAAGAGTTGGCGGTGGGTGGTGATGACTAGCTGCCTTCCCTCGAGCCTTACACTGCTAAATTAGGGACGGCTAGCCCTCGTGTAGCTTTGCGCAAAATTTAAGACAAACCAAATATCTGAGGATAACCAAACACATAAATAGGTCGCGTGAAAAATAGGCAAGCAGATAAACAGATGGTCAAGTTTACTAACAGACAAAATGAAGTACCAGCAGACAGACAGAATGTTATAGAAGAAAAAAAGTAAGCAGGCAGAATAATATATGAGTAGAAAGGTAGACAGATGGCAAACTAGCTCTAAGTGGTGTTGCAACTACTGTGTGTATGCTTTTCTTATAGCAAAGCCACATTGGACTATCTATTGAGATTATCAAGGGGAATCGAACCCCTAATTGTAGGGTTGTAAATCCGGAGACTTATCGCTGCACTAACGAGGGACTATAACCACTGTGTTAACAAACGTAAAAGCTATTATTAAAAAAATAATTTAAGTTTTAAAGTCTGCATTTTTTAAAATTTTCACGAGTAAATAGATCTACCTGGTGAAGATCAATCGAAAAAGTAGACGATTAGACACCTCGTAATAAGCACACATCACTAAGTGGAATGTTCACATAATTTAAATTGTAAACACGAATGTTCTGCACAATTAACCATATCTTCTTACAGAGCTTTCATGTCGTTGCAATAAGGATACATAAACAAGTTAATTACATTTCGTAATACATCTATTAATGGCTCAAGAACCATTAAAACGCCATATTAAGTTTCTTCTTTAAAAAATTCTTATCGTTAACATAAACAGTTACAAGTGGAAAGTGTTGAAAAGTTTGCATATTTTTAGAACACGGTTGAAATTTGTTTTAAATTTATGTAACCAAGTTCATGAAAGAAGCTAAACATTGTTTAAATAAAATCTTGAGGTTCTCGTGAAATCAAATCGAGCTTTGAAACTATAACAGATCGTGAAGTTTGTTTGAGTTTTTAATGAGTTTGCCAATTTTATATTCATCTTGACGCTGATGCAATCACCATCTAAACACTGGAACACCTGTTTTTAGAATGTCATTAAATTACATACATTAACCCCAATACATTCGCAGTCTAAGAGTAGGAATACCTATTTTCAGAATGTCGTTATATTATATACTCTAGTGCAAACAAAATCACAGTCTAAAAGTTGAAACACCTATTTTCAGGATTCATTTATCATAATGCAATAGAATCATAGGATATTAATATTGGAATAATGGTTTATAGAATGCAAATATTTCATATACTTGAAAATAAATAAAATCAGAGGATAAAAGATTCGAACATCTTTGATCAGGATGCAACTTATTCGTTTCCTCCGATGCACACATAATCACATCCGGGAGCTACGTCGCCTGTTTGAAGGCTTCTATATCTTAACTGCCCTGATGTTGGTGAAATCATAGGCCAAGGTTTCAAACACTGGTCTAAGTGTAAGTAATTTATTTATTTTGACACGTTGTGACAGTAAAAGTACGTAGTACGTGATGTATTAGCAACTAGGTTTAAAGAAATATTTTCTTACAATTTATGAAGAAAAAAACACAAGTAAAATTTTACTGTTGAAATATTAGTGGTAGATTGTATATGTATTCTACAAATTGAATAAAGGAAATTAAACTGGTAAACTGGTCTTGGAAGTGTAATGTTGAAATAATAAGGATTTCTGAAATTCACATCTTAAATGTAATACTGAACAATTTCCTTCAGATTGTTATTGTTGTTGCTCGACAACAGTAGATTTTCGCGACTGGTTTGATGTAAGCCTTATGAACATTTGACGTATTATAAAACTGAATAGTATAAATAGTGATTTTTTATTAAAGACCAAGTAAAAGAGTTGTTGTTGTTTTAAATTAAGCACAAAGCTACACAATGGGCTATCTGTGCTCTGCTTACCTGGGGTATCGAAACCCGTTTTTTAGCGTTGTAAGTTTGCAGACATACTGCTGAGCCAATGGGTGGCCATAAAAGAGTTTAATAAATAAAATTAAAAAGACAGGCCTACTTTCTTGTATCGGATGAGCTTCGAACTGAAGTTTGGTTTGTTTTGAAATTTGCGAGGGCTATCTGCGTTAGTCGCCTCTAATTTAGCAGTGTAAGACTAGAGGGAAGGCAACTAGTCAGCACTACCCACCGCCAACTCTTGGGCTACTTTTTTACCAACGAATAGTGGAACTGACCGTCACATGCTAACGCCCCCACGGGTGAAAGGGCGAAAATGTTTGGTGTGATGTGGATTCAAACCCACGACCCTTGGATTACAGGTCGAGTGCCTTAACCACCTGGTCACCAAAGGAGAACTGTATCTTTATTAGAAGCAATTCTGTACATTGACTTTTCAAAAAAAAAAAAGTATTTTTGGGGATCCGCGACGTTTGACTTGAAGTAACATGTATCAAAAACATTTGAATATTCTTTCTAAAGTTATTAAAGTAAAAAAAAAAAGAGGAGTGTGTAACATAATTAACCTGAATGTGTGCGATTATGAGCTTTCATTATAAAGATAATCCCACATTACCAATTAATATTTGTTTGGAAAACAAAAATTGTTATTTTAAGCGGATTAAAAAAGGTTTTATTGTGGTGATACGAGTTCTAACAAATAGTGAATTTTGCATATAGATTTAAAAACAATTTTTATTTGATATTTAAATATTTCTGAACAAACAAATGAAACCTAATTAAAATGGTTTTGGTACTCATTATTGTTAAAAATTACATAAAACACTCTAGTATTTTTAATTGAAAGACTCGTAAGTTATATTAAATGTAGTTTTACGCCAGTATTTTCAACACTGTGCATAAACGGAGGATATAGAACTTATCATAAAGTCTTCATTCAAATTGGTTTGAAGCCTATGAATAATAATTGTCCCTGTTATTCAGAATAACCATTCTTCGTAGACGATTTTATTTATTATCTTGAAATATTCATTTTTTATTGTTCTTCCTCCATCTCGTGTTTTTATGTTCTAGAAAGACAAACATCTTATGTTCCTCATGGTAACTGGAGTTGCACTTAATCCACTGGTACATATATATTGAATGAAATCTTTGGTGAGATGCTGAGTGTAACAACCTTGCTTTTACCTTCGAACCCATAATTGACTTTTCAAACAATTCAATCAAGATAGTTTAAATCCCTTATCCTCTTGACTGTGATAACGTTAAGCGTTATATTTATAACTAGTCAAGTTGGTGGAATTCATGCTTTAATCTTACCAAAGATATCTCACGAACTTGAAACTTTTCTGTAATCTTTTCATCATTTTTAGCTATTCCCAAAATGCTTCTGCTTTTGTTAAATACCATTGTTTTTCAAAAAAAAATACCTAAAACCACCATTCTCTCTTATTCTCCACCACATAGAACCACCAGTCTCCTATTTTCCTTCAACTAGAATCACTAGTCTTCCATTCTCCATTAGCTAAAAGCACCAGCCATCCTCAGATTATTCAGTACCTGAAAAATAAAACACCAGTCCACCTTCTAAGTCACTTAGAACCACTCTCCCATTCTTCACTTTCACCACCCAATTGTTCGACTAATTTTGTTTCAGACTTCCATAACTATTCATCTCCTAATTAACATCGTAGGAGTAATTTGGATTCTCTGAAGGACTGTAAGAATTTATTTGCGTCGTTCTAGACTGTAAAGGTAGTTTTTGGGAACTGAAACCATTTTAGTTCTGTGTGGTTGATGATCTAATCAGGAAACTATTTACATTAGCTAATGAAGACGCATACTACGCTTGTTGAAAAAAAACAAAAAACAAACCTATATAACAGAATATTCTGTGTATAACTCAATATTTTATTTGTTCTCTTTCTTTTTTGATGTTAATAGAGTATTTCAGAAATCAAAATTCGGCTCACTTGTATTCAATGTTGTATTGCCCTACTTATCATATTTTGTGAGCTAGAATGATTCTGTTGGCATTTTTATTGATAATACGTTTTTCTAAAGTGAAGGAGGTAATTTTGGTATTACTTGTTCTTCTATGCAGAAAGGCTTAATTAATATTGATAAGTAGGTCTCTCAGTTTGTTTTGTTTTTGCCTCTGGTGAATACAAATAAGTAATTTTCACGGCCCCCAAACAAATTCCTAGGCCTAGAATTACCAGTTAGGTAAAGTGAAGACAAAAGAGTTCCAGTAATAATTAATCGAACAAACTGATGTGACCTTATTACTAGAAACAAAACTTATCATTAACTTAGTGGTATTTTCTTTGAGATAATAGCGTTTTGTAAAGTCCCCAGTTGTAGAAGTTAAAGGATGAAGCAAAGGGAGAAGAAAAACAGGTTATTTATCTTTTTTTTTACACAAACAAGTTGTTAATTTATTAAATACAATTTAATTTGATGATAATAATCAAGGTAAGTGTTCATTACCTATTGATACTTTGACATAAGATATTCTCAAGATTACATGCAAGCTGACCCATACCTTAAAATGTTTGGCGCTGATAATGAGTGGCTGCAATGTTTTCCATTTCTATTCTAAATAGACTTCTTCCAATGTCGTTTCGTGTTTTCCAAAAATCCTGAAATTGAATATAATACTTTAGAAAATCTGTCTTTGTTTCCTTCGGTGTAACGCACGTACAGATTTTCTTCAGAATCCCTGGAGCTAGGATAATGTTCTAGAATAATATGTGTTTTATATGTTTATATCATATGCTATTTACATAATGCATAAAAACTGTACGGTTTAATATCAAATGTCAGTCAAAATTGTTGAAATTCTACCACATATTCAAAAAGATAACAAAAGAATACAAGCTATGTCGATGTTCTCCTTGCTCTTAGAAACTTCAGACGACAATAATATGAAGCCTAAGCGTATAGCTTCTTTTACATCTACGCCTACTTCAATATAACATTATTGTTAATCATGCGGATTGTAATGCATGTAACAAAAATCAGTTGAGTCTTAGAAATGCATGGGGTTGTATATATAATGTGTTATCAACTGAAAAACTTCAAATTCCTGAGCTCGTGATTTATTCAGCGAACCATTTCACGATTCTCGTTTTGGGTTAGAAATAACTTGAGGTATCAGTTTCACCAAACTATTTCCAAAACTAAACGAACTAGGCTTGACTCTTTAAATGTGTTCGTTTCTGGTTAAGCATACAGCTGTGGAAACATATAACTAAAGTTTAGTATTAAAAGAAACACACGAGTGATATGTTTAGAAAACATATAACTAAATTTAGTTTAATACTAAATTTGTTTAAAAAACATGTAACTAAAGTTTCTGTATTAACAGTAAAACATGAGTTTTATATTATATTCCATCAGCAGTTTGTCACAAAAATTAGGAACATAAAAAACAAAAGAAACAAAATTTTAAAATTTAGTGCGTTAAGTTTACACATATAGGCATTAGAAACATACTATGTAAAGTACTCTACGACTGTAGTCAGATGGTTGAAAGTTCAAGGCTTGCTTTGACACATTGTTGTGGTCTTGAGCAAAACACTTTAACAGTCTACCCAGCTGTATAGTGAGTACCAGCGGGTAACTAGGAGTTAGCTTATGTTACTGAAATATTAGTTTATCACCGGCTTTGTGTGTGTGTCGTCTCAGCATGGGACGGATTTAAGGGCAACTCTACGCTTGCATAATTTTTCTCATATTTGAAATGAAAAATATACACGCAATAAAACCTTACATGCCAATTTTTTTTCAAGAAAAAAATATTTCGTTGAAGTTTCGAGAGCTTGTGGTTATTTGCTAATTGAATGACAGCAGGTAGAGTATTTTATGATTTTAACCTGAACAGCACCGTATGTAAAACGTGGTCTAAATTTCTAATTTAGCGGCCTCTAGATTCAGATATAGCCTTTCCTAATATTTAACTGCTGATCAAGGTAATGGTAACAAAACGAGAACGTTCCCCACTACATATCTACCCTTAACTGAATAACAGTATTTTTTGTTATTTTTAAGCATGTGCTTACAAAAGAAATACAGAATGAGTATGGTGGCATATCTCTGGACCGAGCCTTGGCCCCTTGTGGCCCCCACTCCAGAAAACTACACAGAAGGAAAACCTGGTCTGTCCCGTAATCAACATTATACTTAATGATTCCCATAGGGTGATACTGAAAAAAACTATTATGTTATTAATCTCCAACAGTTCAGAAGCACAGTGTTACGTAACAAGAATGTTGTGTTTGTGATTGGTTGAGAGAGAGAAAGTGGACAAGAAAGAATAGGCAGTAAACTGCTTTTATAATTTATAATAGTAGTTAATTTTAGTAAATTAACAAACAGCTGTTTATAATAATAATAAAATGGTTTTATTTTCGTGTAACATACTGCTCTTTCGACAGGATATTGGTCTGCCTTCTTCTGAAAGACGTCAAAATATGTAATGTGTTCTTCAAAAATAAAAACGCTTTATTAAACTTGTAAGTTGTTGTTTGTCAATTTGTTATTATACGAGAATAACATATTTCCAAACACAAATTTATTTTTCTTGTGATAAACACCAGCCATAAAGAAGAGTCATTTTTCATGATTTGTGCTTTAACGATTATTGTTTATTATAAAATTGTTAAAAGTTTTGTAATGTATTAGATTGTTTGTTTTATGAATTTCGCGCAAAGCTACACGAGGGCTATCTGTGCTAACCGTCCCTAATTTGGCAGTGTCAAACAAGAGGGAAGGCAGCTAGTCATCACCACCTACAGACAATTCTTGGGCTACTCTTTTATCAACGAATAGTGGGATTAACCTTAACATTGTAACGCCCTCACGGCTGAAAGGGCGAGCACGTTTGGTGTGACGGATATTCGAACCCGCGACTCTAGGATTACGAGTCAAGTGCCTTAACCACCTGGCTATTTCGGACCATATTAGACTGTAATGCATTAAATTAGATTTCTGTTTTTTTTTTTTTAATATTACTGACAAAATGCTTGATGAATTAAATTTAAAAAATTTTACCAATACATTACTTGATATAATTATATGTCTACATTAAACTTTTATAATAAGCCACTATTACTGTAAATATTATACGCGAAATATGCTTCGCAGAATAGAGCAGAATCTTTACATTTCTCCGTAGGTATATTTGTAAAATTTCCGCAGAATTTTGCTTTTGTGTGTGTGTGTGGACTATCTCTAGTGATACTTTTACAAAATACATAGTAAATCGCATGAGCACAGAGGTGTGTCGCATTAATATTTTGTTTGTTTTGTTTTGTTTTTGAATTTCGCACAAAGCTACTCGAGGGCCGTGTCCCATTAAACGAAACAAAGGTGTGTACTTTTCTGTATGCTTGTCGGGAGGGGATTTGAAGGGCAATTGGCAGCCTGGAGGACGACCATTTTACAAAGGATAACATTAAGCTTCATTTGAGAAATTTTGTTAACTATTTTAGATACCATGTAAAAGTGTTTTAGCATCATTTTAACTGTTTCAGTTGCTTGAGTGTGAGAACTGTTAGTTTATTTTTGATAATCTGGAAAGTAACACTTTCACAGTTTTCTATTACGATAAAGAAACTTGGCTTATGGTGTTCATTTGTTTGTTAAATTTTGCGTAACACTACGCAACGAGTATCTGCACTAGTCAGTTCTAATTCAGAAGTGGTAGACTGAAGGAAAGGTAGTTAGTAAACATCACCTACCGCTAACTCTTGAATTACTCTTTTAGCAATGGAAAGGGGAATTGACTGACACATTATAACACTCCTGTGGCTAAAAGGGTGAGCATGTTTGGTGGTGTGGTTCGAATCCACCACCCACAGGCTGCGAGCCAAGCGCCCTAATAACCGGGTCATGTTAGGTCTAACTTGATGTGAATACGGTACACAAATATACAGTCATGTGAAAAAGTCAGGACACACTATGAAACCCTGTGTATTTGTGTAACATTTTTGGATATATAGATATTTAATCTCAATTTCAACAATACTGAGAGATTATAGGAATATAACTAAACAATTAAAACTGAAGAAAAGACTTTTCAAGATCTTCTGTAAATATAATTCTACAAAAATGCATATTCTAACTGAGAAAAAAGATAGGACACCCTACCCCCTAATAGCTAGTGTTACCCCCTTTGGCTGAAATAACTGCAGTGAGACGCTTCTTGTAGCCATTTACCAGTCTCTGACATCGGTCTGAAGAAAGTTTGTCCCACTCCTCAATGTAGAATTCTGTCAATTGTGAGATGTTTGAGGGGTTTCTTGCATGTACAGCTCGTTTCAAGTCACCCCACAGCATCTCAATGGGAATAAGATCTGGGCTCTGACTCGGCCATTCCAAAACTCTGCATTTCTTAGTTTTCAACCAGTCCTTGGTGGATTTACTGGTATGTTCTGGGTCATTGAGTTAGCTTTAATTTTCGTACAGATGGTCTCAGATGATCCTTAAGCACCCTCTGATACACAGTAAAATTCATGGTAGATTCTATGATTTTGAGCTGTCCAGGTCCTGCTGCAGTAAAGCAGCCCCAAACCATGACACTTCCACCTTCATGCTTTACAGTTGGTATGAGGTTCTTTTCCTGGAATGTCCTCCGTTCTGGTGTCCAAATAATTCAATTTTGGACTAATCTGTCCAAAGAACATTATTCCAGAAGTCCTGGTCTTTGTCTACAAATTCTTTGGCAAACTTCAGTCTGGCCTTGATGTTTCTCTTAGAGAGCAAAGGTTTTTCTCCTTGCACACCTTCCATGCAAGTTACACTTGTGCAGTCTCTTTCTGATTGTAAAGGCATGCACTTTCACATCAACAGTAGCCAGATCCTGCTGTAGGTCCCGTGATGACATGTTAGGTGGTTTGGAAACATCTTTTAGCATCTTTCGGTCTGCTCTCGGGGTGAACATGCTTGGACGACCAGACCTGGACATGCTGGCAGTTGTTTTGAAATCCCTCAACTTGTTCACTATTTTTCGGTCAATGGAATGGCTGATTTTAAAATCTTTTGGGATCTTTTAAAATCCCTTACCAGCCTCATAAGCTGCTACAATTTTCTTTCTGAAGGCCTCAGACAGCTCTTTTGCTCTCATTTTGAATTTATTTACAACAAAAAACAGGACAAAAAGGCAAGACATGAAATACAAGCGAAAAACATTACATATATACAAACAGGAAATATACACAAATAGTAATGTATACAAACGAGAAAACATTAAATATATACAAACAGTAATATATACAAACGAAAAAACCATTAAATATATACAAAAATTGATATATACTAACAAAAACAAACAAAGCGAGAACAGTGGCATGGCGGCTCAGAAGCCGATCTCTACCCGACCTCCCACTGATAGCACAAAGGGGCGAGACGTCCGCCTCAAGGCGGAGTAACAGCCTATATCTGGCCCTTTCCAGTATCGAAAAGTCCGACACCAAAGCCTGCTTGAAAACCAAGTTGTTCCGAGCAAGCCAGACAACCCTCCAAAGACAGACAGCAAAAGGTAACAGACAGAAGAAGGGAAAGACACTGGGTTCGGACACATGGGATGCCCAGACCACCCCTGCGAGGCGGTAGCATCAAGGAGTGTCGAGACACTGCCTCAGGCTTGCCACCCCACAGGAAGGCATAGACATGGGGCTCGATGGCCCGAGCAGTGCAGTCATCCAGAGGAAGGACAGCCTCCATGTACCAGACCAATGGGAGGATCCTCCTCCGCACCACCTCTGGAGGAAGGACAGCCTCCAGGTACCAGACCAATGGGAGGATCCTCCTCCTCACCACCTCTGGAGGAAGGACAGCCTCCAGGTACCAGACCAATGGGAGGATCCTCCTCCGCACCACCTCTGCTCTGTCAAATAGATTAAAAAGGCAGTAGCGGTAATCTTGCACGGCCGAACCAACACGCTGAACCACCCCCTCCCAAGCAGTCCCAGGGCCCACGAGAAAATGAACCCCGAAGCAGTTGATCGGGGAGGGAGTCCAATCCAGACCAAACGGGGAGTCGGCAGGCGAGGCCCATTTGCCAAAGCCCGAGACTTTGGAATATTCAGCTGGGTGGCACTGGCCCGAGAGTAACAGTGAACGATGGCCAGCACTGAACCTAAGGATGTGAGGTTCTCAAGGAATAGGTTCACATCGTCTGCATGCGCGACATACGTCACGCACGAACCCCCTGGCATTTGCAGGCCTTGCACGGATCCCGAGTGGTACAGATGAGAGAGAGGGCACTCGATAACCAACACATAAAGTGTTGGGGACAACGGACAGCCCTGACGAACCCCCTGTAAGATGGGAAAGGAAGACATCAGGTACCTATTAAGCAAGATCCTGCTCGAAGCAGTCGTATAGAGGGCTCGCACGTATGGAACAGAAACTGGAGGGAGGCTACACCTCTCCAGAATGAACCACAAAACTCAATGGTGAACTCGATCGAAAGC
Source organism: Tachypleus tridentatus (assembly GCF_004210375.1). NCBI lineage: Eukaryota > Metazoa > Arthropoda > Merostomata > Xiphosura > Limulidae > Tachypleus > Tachypleus tridentatus. Next base: position 82,633,441 of record NC_134835.1, on the reverse strand, counting down.
TTTGCTCTGATCAAGGAACACAAAGATCACAGGGATAGCCCCTTCCGTGATGTAATGGAACAGGTCCCTTAGAAGCACCAGATTTTATTGGATACTTCTGCCCTGCACGCCACAAGTCTGAGTGCAGCGGACAAAGGAGGGCATGACCACACCCAAACGGGCACACAGGATTTTATAAATAATCTTTGCATCCACGTTTAGGAGAGAAATGGGGCGCCACGAGAAAGATCTTCAGAGTGGCTGGGATCCTTACAGATAAGTGCAATTAGCCCATCCAACGTTCCCGGTGGCAGAGACCCTGCAGCCAGACAGTTGTTAAAAGGTCGGACGAAGGAGGGTCCGACGACATTTTACGTGGCTGTAAAATTCCACCGGCAACCCATCCAGCCCAGGACTCTTACCAAGCGGCATGGACCGAATGGCCAACCAACACTCACCCAAGGAGACTGATTTCACCAGCTGTTCGTGAAAGGAAGGGTCGAGGGAGGGCTAAAACCGAGTAATGTCGTCCCACAACCCCACGTCCATGGATGAAGCCAAAAATAAACGGCGATAGCAGCGGAGGCACGCGTCCAGAATGTCGGAGATGTGAGATGACGATTGACCATTCTCCAACACCAGACTGGAAATGTGTCTGGTCTTAGCTATCTCCCGTGCCTTGCACAGCAGAACCCTGGTGTCAGTTCTGGATTGAGCGATTCCATCAGACTAGAGACGCTCGCCGCACAGAACAGTTTGGAATAGTTCAAATCTATTCCCTATGGAGTGTCTCAATGTTCGAGAGGACCCAGCAATCCATCAGTCCACCATGAAGCAAGGCAGCCAAGATGTCCTGCTTGCCCTGCAAGGCCAGAAGGCGGGCCCGCGAAAGCTGCATGCCAGTATGCCTCAGCAAGGAGGCACATGCCTCCTTGAGACTCGACCACGAAGACCTGGTTACAGACTTGACAAAACAGAGCCCCCGAACAAGAGCAAGCAAAGCGTCTCCAACCCCATCTTGCGCAAGGAGGGAGACGTTGAGCCTCCACACACCGGGGCTCCGATAAACGGGGACAAAATCCCGGAATGTGGTGAGAAACGCTCGATGGTCAGACACATAAAACGAGACATTCCCAACCCGATGAACAGCAGCCCCGCCGTGGCTCTGCCGTAGGCCAGGTGTCATGTACAGCCTGTCAAGCAACAAGAAACGCCCCGACCAGTCCAGGTGCCACAAAAGGAGACCCATGCAGTGCACGCCAGGCATCGGAAAAGTCGCAATCCGACATCACCGCACCAAGAGACCGCGTATACTGATCACCAGAAAGAGGATCACCCCCATCTTGTCAAGGTGAGGATCCAAAACGCTGTTGAAGTCGCAACCAGGGACAATATCGGCCTGTGTAACCATGAACCTGTCCAAGCCCAAGAAGAAGGCCTCCCTCTCCCCAGGCCGGGCAGGCACATAGACATTGACAAGCCGAATCTTACAACTCCCAGTGACAACATCAACGTACACCGGGGACCGCACCCACGGACGACGCTAGAGGTCGCGGGAGGACGAACGGCCGCCCCCGCCTTCTTAGTTCTGGTCTTCTTGGGCCGCAAAACCGTCGGCGGCCCCACAGCCACCGAGGCATACGTCGCCACACGTCTCAGGCAACACGAGGGCATGTGGCCACCACTACACACATTGCACGTGATAGTGCAGGCACTGTCCTCATGTCCATATGCCAGACATGACCCGCACCGCGGGGTCTGGCACTCTGCCAATAAGTGGTCCTCGAGGCCACAGCGGCGACACAGTCGGCGCATGCCCGGGTAATTACACATTACCCGGAAACTGTTTACTGCAATGAAGTTAGGGACCGGCGTTCGCATGTCCATACAGACACACCGGTTCCCTGTGCACACATAGGGTCGAGACTGTTGCGCCTAGTGTTCGATTTTGCGCATAATCCCATACGCCGACAACACGCCCTTGACGACGTCATGGGATTTTTCAAATGGGGCCGACCGAAGGCTGATCAACTTAATGTTTCGCCTAGCCGGCTCCACAAGCACACGCTGGTCCCCCAAGAGAAAGTCTCCCTGGTCTAGGAGGCGACGGACGTGAGCGGCTGACACCAGCGTCGCCACATAACGCCCGTTGCCAAAATGTTGCAAACATTATGTGTGGCTATCTCCGACAGCAGCGTTCACGGCGTCTATAAACGCCGAGGGTAGCGAGGCCGCGGGCACCACAAAGCGGATGTACCGCGGCCGAACAGAGTACGGCCGGAAGGCCATGGCCATACCTGCCTACACTAATCAGTACGCTCACACACACACACATTGTAATTAATAATCTATGGATATATATATAGTTGTATGTATGAAATCATTGTTCTATTGGTATTCCAGTTAAAATAAAAATAGATATATTTCATCACTTTTCCTCCATAATACTTGTGTTAGCTACGGGAACAAGACTGAAATCGATTAATTGTTAGATAACAAGAGAAAGTTAGGATTTATTCACGGCATAAACAAGATGTTGCCATAACAACCAAACTATGTGCCAATTTGCAAAGCAATGGAGGATAAATACGGTATCGAAAATATCCATGGCTACAAAAATAAACCTTCCATTAGAAATTTTTAAGCACGAAGTATATCATTTTGTAGATATTATAATCAGTTAAAAAGGAGTAAGTTATTGATTTCATGACATTATCAACTTCAACAAAAGCGTCTATATTATCAAATGATTATTGTAATTTTCCCGTGAAACTCATTTCTCATTCATCTCATATAAAATTTCAGGAAATGTTCTCAGAATTCTTCGAATAAAACATGGTTTTGAGGGCAGCACGAATGTTACATTTTACAAACTTCTCAAGATTTTGATAATAAGCCAGAATCAAAATTCAATTTTTAGTTATGCTTTCATTCTAAATTGATACGGCCCTGCATGGCCAGGTGGGTTAAGGCGTCCGACTCGTAATCTGAAGGTTGTGAGTTCGAATCCCCGCCACACCAAACATGTTCACCTTTTCACTCGTGTGGGTGTTATAATGTAACGGTCAATCCCACTATTCGTTGGTAAAAAAGTAGCCCAAGAGTTAGCGGTGAGTGTTGATAACTAGCTGCCTTCCCTCTAGTTTTAATCTGCTGAATTAGGGACGTCTAGCACAGTTAGCCCTCGAGTAGCTACGCGAAATTCCAAAAACAAAGATACTAAATTGATACATCGATAAGTCGTGGTTGATACGAAAAAAACTACTAACAAGATATTAAGCGATGCATTATAACCAAAGGCTATTTGTGATTGTTACATTTTAAACGATGTAGTATTTTTTCAATGGCAGTCGAAATTTCTCAGAGAAAATTTGTAGAATGTGGAGCCTTAACAGCAATTCTTGTTGTTTGTTCGTCTCTTGTGATTGTCACCAGTATTTCCTGACAGTAGGGAAACATTAAAACCGGACTTTTAAATTAGATCTAAACGCTCTAAATTGGAACTTAATTTTGTATTACACCCAGAAGGGTGCTGAGTTGTAGCTTTGTCCGACTTCTTTTATCTGCCAAATAACAGCACTGACTATCACCTTTATGCCTGAAAATGTGGAATATGGTCCGTAACATCAAGTCTCGAATCCTAAGCCTTTCGACTTGCATCCCTGTACATTAACGTACGGCTCATTTAAGTTGAGTAATATTAAACAGCAATTTAAAAATGACATGTTGATCAAAGTAGCTCGGACGATGCAAACTGCTTTTGTCTGATTGCATACCAGTTGTCACTTGGTTTAAAATAAGAGACTATTTTGGTTAGAATTTTTTCCAGTACAGAATTATTAAACATAAAACTGATCACAACATTTATAAATGTTGCCTGAATCAATAAGCGACACTTAAAAAAAACAGTGTCGTTGCCTTACAACAACAATATTAAATATCGTTAAAATCCTAACACGAATAGTTTTTATGTACAGTTTTTAGAATTGACAGAACTAAATATATTTTCACTCTCTCTTTGTACTCGTAAAGTTTTGACATCACATATGAGTCACATGTGCATTTTAGACTGAAGCCTAATTTGATTCAAACGTTCTATCTTTTAGGTGAGGTTATAAAATCACCTATCATATCATAGAAAAACCGTAAAAGGAGAAATAAGAAATCTAGAAAGCAAACTTATAGTGAATTTAAAAAAAGCCTCTGATTTTATTTGACCAAAAGTATAAAAATGGTTTATATAAAATGTGTAAATGTTATGTTTCGTTTTATGTTCTATTTGGTTTGGTTTGAATTTTGCGCAGAGGACTATCTGTGCTAGCCATCCTTAATTTAACAGTGTAAGACTAGAGGGAAGGCAGCTTGTTATCACCACCCACCGCCAACTCTTGGGCTACTCTTTTATAAACGAATAGTTGAATTGACAGTTACATTATAACGCCCCCACGGCTGAAAGGGTGAGCATGTTTGGTGCGATGGGGATTCGAACCTGCGATCTTCAGATTACGGGTCGAGTGCCTTAATCACCTGGCCAGTTCTATTTGAATCTGAAATTTGTGCTGATTAACTGAGAGAATTCGTTCGGAAGGAATTTTTTCCTTGTTTTCTCCCGTTTATAGACAAAGAAATACTTGATAGTCATTTGTCTGTTCAAATTCGCTTCTTTAAAACGATTATTACAATTTAGATAAAGTGCATAAACGTTCACCTTTAGTATTGTACTTAAAAACAACTTGATAACGACATAAAACAATTCATTAAACACTGTGTTTTCTACGAAGAAAATATTTAAAACTTTTCTGTTTTACGTAATAACCTTTTTTAATGTTTGTAGAATCTTCAATTATTTTTGTTAAAGTTATATTGAACAATTTTGACAGTAATGGTAACGATGAAACTGTTTCGGACAAATTTGTATCAACTAAAGTGTTGGCAGTTATTGGAAATAAACAGAACATGCTCGTATTTAGAATTAAGAAATTTTCTCAGTAAAAGCCTGTCACATAAAATTCGACGCACTTGGCATAATTTTCTGAAAGCTCTTTTATCGCAAAGCATTATTTTAATAATCTGTACATAACATCCATTAAAAATATTATCAGCAAGCAAAAACACAAAAGTACAGTTGAAATACATAAATTAAACAGAACCTATCACGACTAAACAATAACAATTTACACCTTGCTATGGAATTAAAAAAAAAAAATGAAACACTTATATTTGGGGGGTAGTTTAATATCAGTAATTATTCGGTTTGTTTAAACATAGATACTTGAATGAAGGAAAACAAACATATATGCTTTACATCTAAGTGACTGTTTGTGATTGGAACAGGGATAATTGCTTTTTTATAAACACTCATAACTATGTGTATTTACTGTAACATAAAAGTTATATTTTTAGTAGCTGTGCAAATGCTTGCGATTTCTTAGAATGGCTGTAGTAAAAACTGTTTAGTTTTTATGATTTTATTATATACGTATATATAACTATTCAATCACAACTGAATTTAATTTATTCTATTTTTGTTCGTTAACATTCTACTAGATTGTGTTCCTGTGTTATTATGTGGAGGTAATATAAATACCATCCCTACTACCTTGTTGGAATTGTTTACGAATATTTTAATACAAAATGTATTATGTATACAAAGATAGATAACTGATTCTTGTTACTTCGCGTGTGAGCTTCATAGCTTTTCAGCGCTCATTGATAAGAAACTGTTGTAATATACAATGTTTCACCATTTCTGCCACAACAAGCTAAAGATGCAACCTTCACGGCTGAGCATGGCTCAAGGGATAGCGAGCCAGACGATGGATCAGCGGATACATCTTCCACACCCCCTTACCACAAAACGCAAATCGTTCTCCATACTTTATGTTGGTGGATTCGTTATAAGAGCGATGATCAAGTCCCACTGTTCTGTCAGAAAAGAGTAACCCAAAAGATAACGTATGTATGTTATTAACTAGTTGCTTTCCGTCTAGTTTACCAATTCAAAATTAAGCACAGCTAACCCTTGAACAGCTTTACTCGAATATTTGCAAAGAAACTTAACTGTCACCCTATAGCACACGCCAAAGAATAGAGCGCGTTTTGCAGCAACTACACGTAAAAAATGAATCCTATGTTTCACAGTCCGTGAGCTCTAATTATTATCTTCGTCCGAATTCGTTATCTGTGTGAGCTTATATTAGGGTCATATATGATTTAGTGGTTTATTTAAATTTCATTAACTTCAAACCACGTTAGTGAGTAGCCCTAATGTGGTTCTGGTTGTTGATTTTTAGAGATAGTAAGATTTTATTTTTGTGTCGGAAAATTAAATCGGTGAATGAAAAACTATTCGAAAGGAAAGAATAATTTTAAAAAAAACTTGTCTATGAGTGTGTAACAAGATATTATTCGAAAATGCGGTTTTCTTTGTTTGTTTTTGAAATATGTGTTAGTGCTCTATTTGCATTTCAAATGTACCTGACCCTCCTGGGTATTTAACAACATCAATACCCAAATAACCACACAGTCCAACTTGGAACTTGCATTTCAAATAGCGTCTTCTAACGATAAATGAAATCCATCGGGTTTCTTATGTGTATTATTTTCATGATTGTCTACAAACATATCAGCGATGAATAGAAACCTGAGGAGGAAAATCTCATTACGGAAAACTTATTAACAATTACCAGATAACAATAAGCAAAATGATGTAAACAAGTTTGTTATTCGTGCAGGTAGTTAATTTTATGGTCAATGTGTGTGAGAGGTCAGAGGTGGATCTCCAAGAGAACTTGCACATGATCCAAACATGAATTATTTATACAAAAGCAAACAAGCCTCTTTCTTTATAATAAATAGTGTTAACATCGGAAGTGAGTGGCTGTGTCTCATAGTAATATCCTGCAGTAGTTGAGCCTTAAATATGTGCAATGTTTTCTCTTTAAGAGTTTAATAATAAAAACTGTGATGCTGTGGATTTTAGCCAGCTCTTAGTAATATCCAACTTTAGTAAACGTATTTTCGATTTAGAACTGTTTCTAAATGTTTCAATTGATTTTGAACAATTTTATGAACGTCTAAATGACCAGGAAGCTGAAAACTTTTTCTAAAGTTTGAAGTTTAAAGCATAGATATAAAAAATTAAATATACTGTTAAATTAGAATATTTTCAATAATAGTTAACGAATTTCTGCATAAAACAGAGCTCAAAAATTGTAGGCACTCTGATTAGATCAGCTATGTTACAATTGATGGAAATTATATGTGTATTATTTTTATTATTAACGCGAATTTGTGAGTAGCATTTACAAACCAGTTGATTTTAGTTATACATGGAGATGTATTGAAGTTTTGTTACCTTCTTACTGATATTCCGTTTGCAATAGAAATAAGTCCAGATGCCTGCAGGTTTGCAATCTCTTATTCAGAAGCAACACTTCATTTATCATCTTATTCAGAAAGTTTATTGTCAAAAGAAGGTAATTTTCCCTTCTGACGTAATAGTCTTATAATTCACCGTCTTTACAGTAAAATATACTTTATACATAGTAATTATTTTTAAACTATTTGTTTGTTTTTTTAATTTCGCGCATACCTACTTAAGGGCTATCTGCGCTAGCCGTCCCTAATTTAGCAGAAGAAGACTAGAGGGAAGGCAGCTAGTCATCACCACCCATCGCCAACTCTTGGGCTAATCTTTTTACCAACGAATAGTGGGATTGACCGTCACGTTATATTGCCCCCACGGCTGAAAGGTCGAGCAGGCGCGACAGGGATTCGAACTCGAAACCTTCGGATTACGAGTCGAACGCCTTAACCACCTGGCCATGCCGGGCATATTTTTAAACTAAGAGTTCAGAAAGTGTAAATACTGCATAAAAACAATCAATGGCGAGCACTCGGTAACACATTACAAATACAGCAGAAACGGACTTGACCTTTAGGACTAGCGTATTTTCCACTGCTAACATTACTGGTTGAATAGATATCGAAGGTATACAGTGGTATATCGATTGGTGTGTTTAGGAAGGAAGACGCTTACCATTTAAAGTATGATTTGAAGCATGACACTTTCATACTGTATGATAAACTAATTCGAGGTAATAATAAAATATTGAATTAATAATGTTAAAGCAACCTGATGAACAGGTTGACTTCCTCACAGAACAGTTGAAAGTTTATTGGATGTATAAGTTTGTTTGCAGTTAAGCACAAAAGCTGCACAATGAGCTATCTGTGCCATGCCCACCACGGGTATCAAAATCCGATTTCTAGCGCTGTAAACCTGCAAATTTATAAGTATCCACATCAACTGTGCCTAAAGATACTGATGTGATAAAGTACTTGTTGCGGCAGTTAGGGCGCTAGACCCTTAATCTGAGGGTCATGGGTTCGAATTCCCGTTATACCAAAGATGCTCGCTCTTTTGGTCGTGGGGGCGTTATAATGTGACCGTTGGTAAAAGAGTAGCTCAAGAGTTGATAGTGGGTGGTGATGACTACCTGCATTCCCTCATGTCTTACACTGTTAAGTTAGGGACGGCTAGCGCAGATAGCTCTCGTGTAACTTTGTGCAAAAATTCAAAGCAAACAAAAACTTCTTATATAGCTATATCCTGAAGTAGCTACACTTATACTAAACAATAATTAATTATGAATTTCTTAGAATTACAAGCTGGAGTTTAAAACTATTTTATTTGTACCATAAAAGGGAACTATTATTAATTTACACTTTATAATTATTTATCAGATAACAACATATACAAAAAACACGCATCAAATAAAACAGTCAACTTAACATTACAGCTCAAAAACTGTAGCCCTGCTTTTCGCACAAATAACAAAAGAGGACACCAGCAAGTTTATGTATTTTACTCAAATAGAAAATTAAATTATTCGAATTCATAACTGTGTTATTATTAAAACTGTTTTTTGTAGTAGGTTTAAAATGAAATCGATTCCTTTTAGTTTAGTTTACATTTTGGCTCCATTTTTAAAACTATTTTTATCCTGCTTGGCCCCCACACATTTCAGGTTTGTTTCCGGGCGTTCAGCACGTATCGTGCAAAAACACAGAACGTGGGTTGCGATCGCAGCGCCCTCATTAGTTCCTTCAAATTTTATAGCTGTGAACGATTACGTATAAGTAACGTATATTCGAGTGCTTAGCTTCTTTCCGGACCTTGCATTCAAAGCAGCAGCAGTTTTGCGCCTTTGCAATCTCTTTTGGAATCATCCTATCCCGAGGTAAGATGTTCACTTTCCACCACACTTAGTTTAAAATGAAATAAACAAACAATTCCACGTTTCTCAAATCAAATCGTGAAAGAGAATCTATTTCTTTTATTTTATAGTCTAGACTGTAGGTGGATATTTAAATTTAAATGTTTTTGAGTTTCATTTTAAAATTTGAGGATATTCGTTTTAAATATCCTTACTTGTGTTGCTTGTAGGCAAACATTTTCGTTTTTGACTAAAATAAAGTACTTTAAAAAGTAACTTTCACGTACACGTATTAAATTCAGTTGTTTTTTTTACTTTCGTCACCATATTCTATTTATCTCATTTTTTCACTAAAATAAAACTCGGAGTTTTTATTGCGTTGTTTATGTAAACCAGACATACTTCTCTCCAGTTTCAGTTCGTTTCTTCAAGTACTTGACAATAATTTGTGTGTCGTATTTATTATTTTTCTTTAATTTCTACCACTTGAATAAAGTTTCTGTTTTTGCTCTACAGTCTGTACAGTTATTGCAATTGTTTCATCATGTAACCTATAAGCAATCATTTGTGAGCCACAAATGTAAAAGAAATGCTTAACAATTAAAGCCTTGAACTTCTCTAACACAATTATATACGTCTACGCTTATTTAACAAACTGGCTTAACATAATGTACGATATCACATCCTATACGACTTCTTGTGATTGTGTCAAATCGTACATGTTTATAGTTTTAATGATAAAAAACAACATTTAAAACCAGAATTTTTTAGTGTGTGAATATTATAAGTTGAAATATTATCCAAGTTTTTAACCTTTTGTATATAATCAAGCACTGATTATTTTATTGGATAATATCATTTTTTTATTTATTTTACCCATAAAATATTAGTTTAGAATCCACTTAAATCTAGTATGAATGTAACTATGTGAAATGCGTGCTGCTGCTGCGCAACTCCAGTTAAATGTTGCCTGGACAACGAGTTTTTATTACATATACTGTATAAGAACCAAATCAAACACAAATCAAGTTTGAAATATATATACAAACTATTTATAGTCAGTGGCCTTGGTACTAATAATCCACATAGTTGCATTTACAGAGTGTGAAAAAACAAACAAACTGTTTTATATTTTTACAAACTTTTTACGGCCAGAAACCACTTTGAAAGACTAATGTACCACCTATACAAAAATTCAGCTACAATAAAGCATTGTATTATTGTCAAAACTGGTTATTTAAATTACAAAGTTCATGGACATTTTTCATGTTAATGTTCTTACAAGTAAAAGTATATCAAATGTTCTTTTCTTGGAAGCCACACGTTAGTTATTGATTTGAGCTGAGCTGACTCTTCATACCGTGAAAAAAATAATCGTATTAACTCGGGCTGTGAGTATCATTGTCACGGTGTATAATAGCCATCAGGTATCACAAGTATTAAATGTATATGTGTAAAAACGGCTCCAACACTCAGTTACACATCCCCTTTCAAACATGTGGTCAGCTTCCGGTCAGTTACCACTTTCTTTCTTTGTGAATTTGACGATGACCGAAGAAGGTCGAAACGTTGTTCGCTCCTCTACGTAAAATATTTTCTCAACCCAAACGAGCCGTTTTTACATATATATTTTTCTCTACAAGTGGGTTTTTTCGACATCACTAAGTATTCAATGTATTCACTCGCGAAAATTCGAAGGATATCTTCGTTGCTGCCACTGAACGTACAAATTAATTTCATATGTCTTCAAAGTAATAGTCGTAACACGACTATAACGCAATCGCAATTGTCACGAAACAATACCGGGTTTATTGCGTGTAAAACTTTTTCTTAACACTTTATCCAAACAGACTTGGTTTATCGAGGTGTTACTTTTTGCAAAATAATAAAAGAACACTGTTAAATTTGTGTGAATCATTGAAGTCTGATGTATATTATGAATCCTATGTTATTTCATCCTTTACTTTTGTATATATTTCTATATTTAACTTCTCCCAGACATTTAGAAGTAAAAGGATCAAACTTAGTACGGGATGATCCAGAGAAAGGGATGCCCTTATCTATATGACGTAGCCCCGCACCAGGGAAGATGGCTAAAATACACTCAGCAGGTAATCTTGCCACGATGATGGTATAACTGTAGGTTTTCAGGGTCACCGAGCCCACATGAAGCATCGGATTTTATGTTCCTAGCCCCATCAGTTTCCCTGAGGCGTTACTTACTAGCTAGCGGGACCAGAGTTGGCACACTACTTGGGGGTTAACACGGGCGGGCATTTTAGTGGAAATTGTTTCGGGTATGGGGTAGCTGTAGAAGTGACTGGTAACAGTTAAGAAGTTTAAATAGTACACTGGTGCCACTGTGAACCAGGCATTGGATGTTTGTTGCTAGTATAAGGAACATTGTTGATTATTAAGTATCATGTTGTAAAACACTAATTTTAATTATCATATGAAACAATAAATACTCGCTCCATTTACCCAGCAACAAAACGTATTATTAGTAATATTTTAAATACCGTAATATATACTTAACAATAATAATCTAAAAATAAAACAATTACTTATTCTTTAGACCCTTACTGGCCTATGTTGTTTAGCTTTGACTTGATGTTATAGGAATATGGAGTACCCTTCACATACACACACATATAGGAAGCTTTCCTAAGGATACAGTGGTGTCGACATATGTAGTGTGTGCTTATCGTTGTGCTTACAAATCAATGTTTGTTAGTTTACTATATTATATTAGCATAGTTTACTTCTCTACGCGTGTAAATAGTTACATTACCAGAAAAGACATACATTAAAGTTAGGCTTTCTTAATAATACGGTTCAAAGCAGTATTTAAAACATGACTATAATTCGATCGTAATTGTCACGAAGTTGAACTTTCTCTATAATATCTTTCAAAGCAGTATTTAAAACATGACTATAATTCGATCGTAATTGTCACGAAGTTGAACTTTCTCTATAATATCTTTCAAAGCAGTATTTAAAACATGACTATATTGCGATTGTAAATGTCAAGGACTTGAGCTTTTTTAATAATATCGTAGGGCTATTTGAACTAATATGCTTAAATCTGCACCAATTAAAAAATCAAACGGTTGGTTAGTACCAAAGTTTATGTTCCATTACTAATTCGTCCAAGAAAATACTGAATTTTTTTCTGTTGTTTTTCCTGATAGGAAAATATTCAACAGATTTCTCACACATATTTCTTATTTACGGTGTCTGTTGTGAATCTTAAGTAACTTGAATATTAACCATCAATGAAGGAACAACTAAATTACTTATGAATAGAAATAGAATATATTATGTTTTCTGTTCTTTGATGTCATGAATAGAAAATATTGGTTTCCTTTACTGGAAAATAACAAACTATCTTTTCATTTTAATCTATCTTTTAAATTGACGTTAAACTTTAATGAAATTTAATGATTAAACATATGCAAACTTCTCTACACAATATCAGTATAAGTGATATAGTGAATACACAAGTCTTAGTAGGATTAAAATCTAAATAAAAGGAAACAGCGCATTTCACGTGAAAATGGTTTTGGTTTCATAAAAAGCAGTCTGTATTTCCAACAACAATACCTTACTTAGCTCAGAGTTTGTTTGATAAGGCTGAATTATGATTTACATTTTATCATACTCTTATAGGGTTGTGAAACGTAGATATTCCCCGTACAAAAATAAACCTAATTGTAATGCTTCAAAAAAGTTGCAACCAGGAAGCATCGCCGTTTGATAAAGATTTAATCCTTGCATGCATAAAGATCAATAGACTCGCAGTTAACAATAGAACACTGAAGGTAAATATATCATTGTTAAAAAAAACTTCTTGTTAAAGCTGTTATACTTGTTTGTTCATTTCTAATCCTCGTGCAAAGCTATTCAAGTGCTTCCTGCGTTGGCTGACCCCAGTTTTGAACAGACAGACGAGAAGGACGGTAGACGAGCTATCGACAGTTTGAAAAGATTATATTCACTCTATAAAGTTAGCAGTTGCTTCTTTGCGAATGTCAGAATATTTATTATTTCTTTGTATTTACGTTTTATTTTCGTGAGTCTGCATACTTATTTCGTCATTTTTCAATGTTTTTATTGTTTGGTTTGAATACCGGTTGTGTAAAAAGCTGTTTTTTTGAAGCAACATTGGCACAAAATATGTTTTGTTTGCTATTATTTTTTGCTATGGGTTATATTGTCAAGTTTAATGAAGGCTTTTAGGAGAATATCAATTGTTTATGTATCGAACACTGCGCTCAATATTTCTTTTTTTTTGTCTTTCCTGTAAAACGTTGGTTCAACTTTTATCTGTCCAACTTAAGCTCTTGGTAGCATTCGTAGGAATGTAATTGTCTTTGTTGAATTCGTAGTTTTATAAGGATGAAACTAAATAGTTTGGTGTGTGTGTTTTTCTTGTAACAAAGCCACAGTGGGTTATCTGCTGAGTCCTCCGAGGGGAATCGAACCCCTGAGTTTAGAGTTGTAAATTCAGAGAGGGACAAATAGTTTGGTAAAACCAGTGATTTGTACAGATTTCTTAACAATAAACAGAACCAGAGCAGGTTTTGGAACTTTAATAGGCGAGATATTAATGTTGAAAACGGAAAAGTGCAGAGTACGTTGTCAGGAGGCAGTGACCCTTGTCATTTAGCATAAACAGACAGCTCTTCCGTACTCTCGCTGAGTTAGAATGATAAGGAAAATCGTACTTAAATCCCAAACGCCAGGGGACATTGTTGTCATCCCACTTATTTTTGGTGTTTATTCAAGTTTGATATCAGTTGTTAAGATGTCAGCCACAGATTCTTAAACTTTTTTTTTTCGTAAGAGCTTGTGCCATCAAATTAGTTTCGATGATATAAACTACTGGTTAACAAAATTATACTGACGGTTAAGTACATTTTATAAGGAGAATTTTCTGGGCTCACTGCTGCCCAACAACAGAACTTCTAACGTAACAAACTTCTGTAAAATTTGGGGAAGCCACTCTTATCCAAATATCTTGACAAAGTATCCTCAGAAGCAAGGACATCGGTTTCCAAGACCACGTTTACTGACACCAAAGGTAGAAAAACTCGATGCAACTGTGCAGTTTCTTTCTCGTGAAGAGTTGCGAGACATTCCTTTAAACGTAAGTCTGTCCATAAGACTTCCTGTTACACAGGTTGTTCACTGAAGAACACGAAAGAAACAAATCAGTTGCATTAAAGCCGGCCTGACGTGACTAGGTGGTTGTGGCGCTCAACTCGTAATTGAGGGTCGTGGGTTTGAATCCTCGTCACACCAAACGTGCTCACCTTTTCAGCTGTAGGGGCGTTATAATGTTACGATCAATCCAACTATTCTTTGGTAAAAGAGTAGCCCAAGAGTTGGCGGTGGGTGGGGATGACTATCTGCCTTCTCTTTTGTCATACTCTGCTAAATTGAGAACGGCTAGCGCAAATAGTGTTCGTGTAGCTTTTCGCGAAATTTAAAAACAAACAAACAAAGAGCATTAATGCCAAATATTCTTCAAACACTTATATAAATATACTTCATTTGTGGTAAGGAAAAGACAGTTGGAACATTCATAAATCAGTTACACATTACATCTGCAAGAAGTTTGGTTTCGGTTCTTCAATAAATTCTTCTTCAGATATGCTGATGAACGATGAAATTCACCGAATATGTTTATATTGAGTAAGAGGTCCAAGTATATAGTGGGTCTTGCGTTTTTTTTCTAAAATAAACAAAGCCTTGCACATTTGACGTTGAGCGAAAAAATAAAAATATTTTTATACGGCTAGTTACTTTGCAAAAGATATTGAGGAAGAACTTTAATCATCTTACTGTGAGATTACCTGTAAAGAAGAAATATTTCAACAAACTGTATGATATTCATTGCGACGCCTCAAATACCTCAGCGGTAAGTCTGAAGTCTTATAATACTAAAAAACTGGGTTTCGATACCTGTAGTGGGCACAACACTGATAATCCATTGTGTAGCTTTGTGCTTAACAACAAACAAAAAGCTACAAAACTGAAACAGCTTTCATCGATTTTTCCTTTTTGGAGTCCAGAGTTTACAGCCACGTTTTCCTCACATAATCCGGTAAATGGCTCGAATCATTCGTACGTATACAATGTATTTGTATAAAGGAGTACGGGATTTAGAAAGATACAGTTTGACCTCATCGTTCGATGGATCTACAGGTAATGAAAGTGTTGAAAATTGAAAATGGATTTGTTTTTATTGACTTCTCAGTTGCACTCGAAAAAAAAACATTTTATAAAACGAAAAAGTGCTATTTGTTAGAAGACACATCGGTTCTTCTATTTCCGTTACTATCTTCCTCCGACATTGACATGTCTACGGAATTACAACGCCTAGAAACCGGCTTTCGATACCTCTTGTGGGCAGAGCACAGCTAGCCCATTGTGTAGTTTTGTGCTTAACTTCAAACAAACCGATAAACTATTTCCGTTACGAAAGGGTCGTGCCGTTAAAGCTGTGTTAGTTTTGTATGTTCTAAAACGTAACATCTTTTTAAATTATGAAAGATAAAAAGAGAAAGTAAATTCAAACGATAAATTAGAATTATATATAATGAAGATGTTAACTAAAACATCCACTGGATTTAATAATTTATTCATATGTCCATCCTTTTCCGGCAGGTGATAATATCAGCTAATATGTGCAACTTTCTTCCTTCAGACATTTGATAAGGTTAAATCAACTAATATGTCGCTTTTCATTAAGGCAGATGAAAATGTTAAATTAGCTAATATGTTCATTTTGAATCTCTCAGATAGATGACAATCGTAAAAGGTAATATGTTTATCTTCCTTCCTTTGGGCAAGTTAGAATGTTAAATCGGTTAATGTGTCCATCTTTGTGCAGCTCTTCCAGTTGTAACTTATAACATGCTCCTATTTCTTCAGGCTGAGAGTTATTGTCTTCGATGTAATGACATTTTTTTTTTCATTTATTTCTTGAGATAAATAAATATCGTTTTTGAACTTTAGAAGTGTGAGCAACATTATACAACTTTATAAAATAAACGATGAAACGCATGTTGTAATCTCAAACATTGATAAATACCTGAAATGCATTATGTGATATAAATATATTAGTTTAACTGTTAAATGTAATTTTATATCTGATATAAATAATTAAATAAATATATATAGAGAGAAAGAGCTTTCCTGTCCTTCATGTACTTTAGAAATAATTTCGAACATTTGTAAAAAGAAGTCTCAGTTTTAAAGAGAAAAAAATATATAAATGTATATATGAGAATAACATTCTGTTTACTAGTAACAGCGTATGAATAATGTGTCATAAAAATGTAGTTCAAAGACCTCTGGTGTCAACGATCAGATGTTGGATAAATTTCACTCGTGACATCGTAAATAAGTGAATGGTATGGTTAAAAGCACTGGTAAAAACAGTGGAATGTTATTTGCCTTGAAAAGCACTGATAATACTGGAACTAAAGTGATAATACTGGAACTAAAGTGATAATACTGGAACTAAAGTGATAATACTGGAACTAAAGACTCTAACCTTAAAAGACGTATTTTCTGGCACTTTATAGGAACTTAAGCGACGTATGTGTGAAGACAAACACAGTATTTTTATCGTTCTTTACAAAGAAGCCGGTGAGTGCACAACGTTGTATCTTCTTTAGCCGTACGCAAATATCAGTTCGATAAGGTTTCTCACAACTACGACGTCTTTTTTTTTTTTTATCATATGGCTGGATTTTTGTTGTTTATTAATCTATGTTCGCGCCTTAAAGATCCCAGCATATTCTTTCCTAAGTTTCAGTTGCCACAACACCGTGACACAAATATCCAACTTGTTTTTTTTTCAGAGTTACTTTCTTATTAATTCTCTCTTTTTGTCCTAAGTTCTATTCATTGAAAGTTCACTTCTTAACAAAACTCTCAAACTGGGTATTCTATAATTTCAATTATTTTCTTGATTGAATATTCCTTATTTGAAATGTTAGTTATATATTTACAAAATGTTTTACTTTTCGTTTAATGTGTAAGATAATATTCTTATTTAATAACAAATCAACTTGAAAGAAAGTATTATTTTCACGTCATGTTTTTCTGTATGAATAATATCGTTATTAATGGAACGTTCTTACGAGTTGAGTGCCTTAACCACATGGCCACATTGACCGTCACATTATAATGCCCCCACGGCTAAAAGGCATGTTTGGTGTGAGCGGGATTCGAACTCGCAACACTCGGATTACGAGTCGAGTGCCTTGGCCACTTGGCCTAGCCAAATAGTACTTCCACAAACTCTATAATTACCAATGTAATATGTGTGCTTATTTTCACCCATTCAAAGAAAAAACATGTATATAGATCAGCTATTTAACAGGTTAATTATTTATTAATAGTTTTATGTTTTTATACATGTTTTTCAGACTATGCTAGCTTTAGATAGATTTTGTTGCTCACATTGACTGCTTTTATAGTGTAGTATTCTGAATCTCTGTGAATGGTTTAGTAAGTTTGAAATAAATTATATTTTTTTTTGTTTTGGTTTAGATGATCTGGAAGTATTTTTTAACCGCGTGCTTGTGTGCAGCTGTTGTTTGCGTACAAGGACTTCCGAACAACCACAGGGTCCAGAAAAGAAGTCAAAAGATCTGTGGGACGCAATTAGCCGAGGCTCTAGCTATAGTGTGTCACAGCTTTTATTACAGCCCCTTCAAGAGAGCAGAGAGTGAATTACCTAGCAAGGATGAGGACTACGGTAAAACACCCTTCTGTATAGTCGCTATCACTTATACTCTGTTGGTTACGTGAAGAGCTAGTTTTCATTATGGATTTTCTACGAATACAACAAAATAGTCTATGTAACGTTTATTACTTTCCCATGATGCAACCGGACAAAAATCTGTCTTGATTGTAGAAATAACACTTCACATAGTTCTTGTTAATAATGTCAAATATCATTCCGTTATGGATTTAATAATATACTAATAATGAAAACAATAAGAGGTGTTGTGGTGAGACGATTAGAAATTAAGTAATTATCTATGTGTTTCTCAGAGTTATTGCATATAGTGTGGAAAGTGTGCCTGTATAGAGATATGATTAAACTGAAACACTTTGTTCTGATTTTGACAAGGTTCTTCAAAATGTGATAAGCTTTTACATCGCTGGTCCTTCAAAAGATTTACTTAAGATATTTCGCCAAGGAAGATTACCGTGAGGAATACCTTGTTTCATATTTCTGCATTTATGTTCAAAACTGTGTGTTTTGGTGAAGAATGGAAATTGTATTAAAACCAATGAAACCAGAGCTTAACACAAAATTATATAGAGGTCAGACATTTCAGCGATGATGCAACAACCTGTGAAATTTGTTGTTGTTGTTTTCTGAACTGAAAAAAACCTATCAATAAATCGATTTTGAAATTACAAAACTCGTGAGTTCTGCAGAATTTTATGTTAAATTGAAAAATGTTGGTTAGCTACAGCTCGTGAATAGGACGATGTCTGTTTTAATGATAATTTACAAGTTTAATAAACATACACGTTTCTCAGAAAGAAAATTGAATCCTTCAAATTCGTAGCTTCAAAAGCCTTTTAACTTCAGTTTTCTGTAAATGCTTACAATTCATGTCCTCCTTGAAAACGTAACTTTTTTTTTTAGAATAAGTTTAGAAAACAATCACAGGTAATTGTAGAATTATTATGAATTAATTGTACTGCTTGCTGGAAATTAAAGTATACTTTTCAATATATGGAACTATATAAGTTTAAGAACAAGAAAGTGAAAAAGAAATTCTTAACTTATATTACCAATAACATTTGAAAAGAACTGGTTGGATAAAGGACGTCTTCGTTGTCACACTTAGACATTAGTTAAACAGAACTTTTATTTGTACTACTTTATGTATAAAATAATTTGTAATTTTTATTACAAATTACAACATCTAAGTTGTCACACTTATACATTAGTTAAACAGAACTTTTATTTGTACTACTTTATGTATAAAATAATTTGTTGCGGTTTCATTTTGGTTGCTCTCTGTCACGAACTCTAATTTTAATCAAAAATAGATATCAAAAATCACATCCACAGTTTAAGGGACGAGTTTGAGTAAAATAACATCATTGTTTTTCTGAGTTTTTCACTTTTTTAATACATCAGTTTTGTATTTTGTAGATGGTAATCTGAACTTCGAAAGAGGATTGATACACAGTAGGAGTGCCCTGGCGCTCTTTGGAAAGCGGGACATGCTCTTTCGGAAGGTCAGAGGAGTTACTGACGAATGTTGTAGGAAAGGTTGTACCATCACGGAGCTAACATCGTACTGCGGCAGACAGACCTAAACTTTCAGTTTTAATAGATATATATATATTGAGTCATCAGATCAAATTATAGAGAGTGGTAACTTTTGGTTCATCATGAACGTTTTCATTCAGTTTCTTTCCACAAATGTTTTCGCTACAGATATCAGGGTTGAGTTTTATTGTATGATATTTTATTCGAAATAATGACATATGATGACTAGAAACAAGAAGATGTATAATTTAAGCTGTACCATGTCGCTTGAAGTCAAGAATCCCCATTATGTATTTTATCTAAGGAATAAATATGTTTGTTCACAGTTTTACCCAAGTCTGTCATTTAGTTTACACAAGCTATTTCAACACTCAACTTGGTATTGAACAACAAAACTATATTTCATAGCAGTAATACAAAGTAGGCCCGGCATTGCCAGGTGGTGAAGGCACTCGACTCGTAATCCAAGGATCGCGGGTTCGAATCCCCGTCACACCAGACATGCTTGCCCTCTCAACCGTGGGAACGTTATAAACCTACTGTCAATCCCACTATTCGTTGGTAAAAAAAGTAGCCTAAGAGTTGGCGGTGGGTGGTGATGACTAGCTGCCTTCCCTCTAGTTTTACGCTGCTAAATTAGAGACGGCTAGTGCAGATAGTATCACACAGTATTATGCCCCCTAAAGGTTTATAACACTAAAAACAGGGTTTCGATACTCGCGGTTGGCAGACTATGATCATCCTATTGTGTAGTCTTATGCTTGAAAGTAAACAAACAATCAGAAGCATGCAATATGAAAATTATGTTTCCTTATTTTAATTATATAAAAAAAAAATTTAGTTGACAAATGAAGATGTTGTATATTACATATCCAGTAATTTTCTTACGCTTATATTTATTACAAATGTACAAAAATACATTACAATATATAACAACGTTATGTTTCTGAATCTGTACCGCCTAAATGTATAAAATTAACTTATACTTGTCTGCCATCTAACGAGTTATTTGTGGACTATGTTTAATTTATATAATTTAATTTCTTCAATTATTCCAATATCTCGCAATTTCAAACACTTCAGTGAATATTTTATAGGTAAAAGTTCAAAATATTAACCACTGTTTTTACTTCCATTATAAAATAAAAATAATTTTATTTATGTATATTTAATTTCACAATACTTCTGTTTTTATCTTAGGAAATAAAAAATTAAATTATGACAAAAATATTGAGAAGACAATAATTAAACAAATACTCGTAATTAGGCCACATGAAATGAAGAAAGCAATACTAAACTATATTTAACTTAGGCCAGTACGCAGAATACGAAAAATGTGTTCCAATTAGTGAGATGAAACGCCAATACATATTGTATAAAGCACAATTAACATCAAAGCATGCTCATGCTATGGGGATCTGGGGAAATGCGAATACTTTAAGCAAAATAAAAACGCTAATGCTTCATCAGAAGAATGTAGGTTAGGTAAAAAGATTAAATAACATGAAAAGCTGTGCTATAACTATGTATTATGAAATTATTATTATTTTATATTATGAAATTTATGAAAGTAATTTGAAACTGAATTTCTTTCCTTATGGAATATTCATCGTACCTTGACATATGCAGGCAAACAGATTGTTCTCTGCTAACCATGAACAAGAAAAATGAAATATTACAAAGTGAGTATTACACACACATATTCATTGTTTATGAAAGCCAGATAAGAACATGTTTTAGGCTTACGAGTAATACATGCCTTCAGTTAAAAAGTTCATTTTAGAATAATGGCGTCGCTGCCACGTTTCCTGCACACGTTTACCTATTATGCCAAATGCTGTCAACAGCATTATTAAACCCATCCCAAGAATAATAACAATTTGAACGGATGATACATAAAGGTTCAAATAGTTCTCATCGTTCATAAGGGTATCATTGCTTGTCAGAGTTTTTGTAATGTTAATAGTGTTTGTTTTGTTAATGTAAAATCTTTCACTAAATCGAGCTGGTGCATTTGTATAATAAACTGTATTAACAGTCTTTAATTGCCTATCTGAAAAATTTAGGCTTGATACGAGCGTCACATAAGCATTTGTTTTTAAGGTTTTGTTCGTTATCCTTGGTGGAAAAGTAGGCATGGATAAATGGCTGAAATTAATCATAATGAAACTGTTGTGAGTAAAAGAAATATTTTGCTTGTGAGATTGGAAATTATTAGAAATATCTGAATCTTTCATTTCATTTAACGGCGCTAATGATGAATTTAAAATATCAGACCTTGATGTAATGACAGTTTGTTTGTTTCCAGTAACTTCTGTTGGCTCGTTATTTCTGAATCTAGAAGTTGTAACAACTTTAATATTAAAGTTTTCATTTATTTGTTCAGTTGTAATATTATTTGTTGAAATATTGTACTTATCTACCGAACTGAAAGACAAGTTCCGAAATAGTACTGATGATGAATTCCTGGTTTCTGGAAAAGTCTCCGCAGCAAATTCTTCATGTTTCAAGTCCTGTCGTACATTCGTGTCTGTGACCAGGCTCATGTTTTTCTTACTTCCAGAACCAAAAGTAAGAAAAGGAACCGGTTTCTGGACAACCATGTTTGATATTATTCTGTCTAAGAGACTATTGGTTGTGAGTGAAACATTAGATATAGAGTTTGATTTAATAACGTCGTTAAGTCTTTCTACGCTATCATTTGCACTCTGACTTGATTCACCGTTTTTCACGTGAACAACACTGACCTCACCCTGGTGATTTGGCACGTTACTAACACTCGAAACTGCTTCTCGATAAAACTGCGTTGATTCTGCCTTTTCCTTGCTCAGCTTCGGAGCATATGTGTTTAGACCCATAAGTTTATGATCTGGGGCATGTTTAGAAGAATCTTCTATGTTTTTGTTATTTAAAATTCTGTTTTCGTTCGTAATAAGTACATAGGAATCTGTGTCTTCAGCCTTTACAAACAAACACAGAGACAGAGGCGAACAAAACCAGTGATAACAGTTGGAGTTAATTTCTTTAGCACTAAATCCAAATATGTTACATTCACCTAGAAATAAAACAAACAAAGTAAGTAATATAATCAAATATTTGACACCAAGATGATTTGTTAATCAAAAAGAAAATATCTGCTTGTTTTAGTTTACACATAATTATTAAATCATTCAGGGAGTAGTGATATCGGAGCGCACTGAAACGTCGCTCGGGCAGCTAAGTCAAAGCTGAGTCCCAGTATTTGAAACTCATAAAAATATCTATATTAAAAAAATGACATATATGTTATTTATTTTACACTCGGAGGTAAGTGTCTTTTATACCCAAACCTTTAGAATGTCATAGAACACGTGGTTGTTTATAATCCTTCCCGTATCCACTGGAATAGCTCTCTCACACCACCTAACATACGTTGTAACTCACTTAGGAGAGACGTCAGGCACAGTGCAACTTAGCCGGCTCATTAGCAGGTGTCAAAGCGTTAAAATGGTGAAATATGTTTTATACGTCACGTAATTATTAAGACACACGAATATGGTATATTAAAATACTTAATAAAATACTTAGTATTTGTAAAAGTCTTATTAGTTACATAGTATAAAATAATGGCCGATTATTTTTTTTTAGTTATGTGTGTTGGCGTGACAGTACGAACCAAAGTACTGTAAAAAGTTAAAGTTGTTATTACTGTAGTGAAGATTTTATAAATTACTATGATATCCGTTTTTTAAATTTCTTTTATTATCGGTAGCTTTTCTATGGTATTCAGTTGCTATTTTCCCTTGCTGCTTATTTTAAAGGAAGTTGAGTTGCATATTTTTTTCTCTAAGTCTATGAATTTACAACGCTAAAATCAGAGGTTCGATTCTCCTTGGTGGATTCAGCAGATAGCCTGATGTGGCTTTGCTATATGAAAAAAAAACACATTATTTTTCTCAGCAATATAACACATATTTGAGTACTAATGTAAGTAGTCTCACATTATTAGTGCAGTACGTATTTATTCCTTTGAAGTGCAAATGCGAAACTTTTACCATGATGTTTGTCATGAACAGGCTCAATGTTTTAAACTGAAACACACAACAGTGTTTTAAGTTTTAAGTGTAATGTAAATATAAAATAACACTCAGTACAACCGTAAAAGCCACTAAACGAAACAGTTTGTTAAAAACTGTTGTTAATAATACAGAGAGTTTATGTAAAATATTCTGACGGAATCTTAAGTTCTATATGAAGTACAGTAAGAGAATGATACTTAACCATAGTTCTGTATGAAGTACTGTAACAGAATGATACTTATCCATTAAGATGAAGTGTTACTCTAACACCGTCAACCTTATTATTATGTAAACATGGTTTACCGTGATGACGAAAAAACCCACTTGTAGAGAAAAATATACATGTAAAAAAAGGCTGGTATGGGTAGAGAAAACTCTATGTGGAGGAGCGAACAACGTTTCGACCTTCTTCGGTCATGGACAATCCAGTATCACCAATTCTAGCCAATATTTTTATGAGACAAGTTTAAACGCAAGCAATTAACAAAGCATTACATAGGTGAACCTGACGATAACCGGAGAAGGTCGAAACGTTGTTCGCTCCTCGACATAGAGTTTTCTCTATCCATACCAGCCGTTTTTACATATATATATAAACATGGTTTTGTATTTTAGTTTCATAAGCATGTTGGAATTTATATTATTTAAATATACAGACATATTTATTTTTAAAAAAATTGTATACATGAATGCAGTGTCATTCTGACGTGTTGTGTGCTCTAATGTGTTATATCGAAGATTCAGAACGTGATACCGAATAGGTAAATTTTGAGCCTTCGATAGTACTAAATTTCATAATTTACTGATGACGTTACCATAACTACTGCTTTATAATTGATTGAAAACGTATTAGTTTACTCGTAATCTATATAAATGAAACAATATATTCCTAAGTAAATTTAAAATACGTTATATAGAACAATAATCACACCTTTTTTATTTGAAATATTAAAAAAAAAGCACGTTATTTATGTTTATATATTTGATTTGCTCATTAGTTGTATTTAGCACGAAACCAATCATTACTGGAATGACATCTCCACGACTAAAATTGCGAACATTTTCGGTGACGCATTTCAATTCCACGACCCACAGATTACGAGTCAAGCGCCCTAACAGCCAGACAATATATATGTGTGATTATATATAAGATGCTACATACAGTAAGTAGGTTGGTTGTATTGTAAGAACATCCCTGTTGCGACCCGTTAAAAGGACTGCAGCCAACTTAAACAAAAGATATCTTTTTTTACAGTCATAACTCCGAGCAGGTTAACAGTCATAATTCTGAGTAGGTTAACAGTAGCGATCTTTTTTAACATAAAATTATTTATTAGTCAAATATTAATCGACATTTATAGTTCGATTATAAAATAAATATTCTCCTTCAACTGTAACAAAAGTTTCAAGAGAAAAAGTGTGCTATTAATAGTAGCATGTTTTTTTGATTAATTAAACAAACGAAGAGATAAAGAGTCAGGCTTAACACATATTGGTTTTTCAACATTGAAATTATTAGAGTTAGTGTGTATTTTATCTTTGACACTCATTCTTACGTCCTGCTTCTCTTGAATGAAAAAAATACTACTTATATCGTTCAAATGGAGTATTTGTTTACAATATAACAACTTCTGTTTAAGTATTGAACATTAGGTTATTAAACGATTGAATATTCAATGTGAGACACATTTAACGTATGATTACGCCCCCCGCTAGTACAGCGGTATGTCTCCGGATTTACAACGCTAAAATCAGGGGTTCGATTCCCCTCGGTGGGCTGAGCAGATAGCCCTTTGTGGCTTTGCTATACTAAAAACATACACAAAAAACACGTATGATTACTGTTCAAACATTTTCAAACTGTTTTCTTTAACAAGAGAAAACATTGACACTTCTTGAATGCCTCCTAAAGAAACATCGAATTCCTGGATAGCGAAAGAACCGAAGTTATGTGTTATAAAAAGTATAGTTCACCTCATTGACAGTTGACTAAATCTTCTACACCATGTTTTAAACATGGGTTGTTATTTACGACTGTCGTTTAAAGTACATAGCGCAGATTTTAATTTTCAACTCTCGTTTAGTGTTTGTTTTACTATAGAAAAGTTACATCGGGCTATTTGCTGAGTCTACGAGGGGAATCGAAACACTGATTTTAGCGTTGTAAATCCATAGACTTATCACCGTGCCAGCGGGGGACGCTCTCGTTTAGTAGATTAATGTAATATTATTACTGGAAACATACAAGCTATCTAAGAATGAAACTTTGAAAAGCAGTTACACTTTCATATGTATTCCATCTTATCCACTGTGGGTACTCTGTAACAGTTCTTACTCCACTAACGTAGATAATACACACGATAGCCCAAAAGTTTCTTTTCTTACACAAAGTATCTTTACGTTTGATAACACTTTATTCACTTCACCGCAGCACTTCATCATTCTACGTATCTTGCTTAAGTATTTTCCATAGATGATCGTAGGTTAATGTAAAACAGATGAACGTTAAAAATAATTATTATAATGCTCCTGAGGCGACTGCCTCTAGGGAAACCTAGTACACTGTGGGACATTAACATTAACTGTTAGCCTTTTATGGTTTACTTACCATACAGAGAAGTGCAGCATTCTTTTAAACAGCTCTCCAGTGTATCAGTATGATATATACGGTTGATTCTGACGAAAGCATTGTTGAGCTTCGATTGGCCGAAACCAATGACTTTTCCCGGAAAAGGTTTCCACTTTTCTTCCACACCCTTCTCACATCTCGGAGACTCGAAACTCTGAGCACTTAAGAGTGCGTTTGTTCCTAAAAGAGCAGTAAGCCAGTATTCTATAAAAATCTTCATGGGTTACCTAAGATAATATGAGAAGTAGCATTAGTTACTGAAATATTTAAATAAAAGATATTTCCACACAAAAAGTTGATTACATAAACATTACTACACCCATTTCAGCCATCATTTAATCATATCTTGCCCACTTTCATTACTATGTTGAGCTGCTTGATATTAAAGGGAATAATACGTAATCTTTAGTTAATATTTCACAAATCTTTATTCAAGGGCGGTAAAAATACCGTGGTCTATAACGAACAAGATTTGTGATAAAGATCGCAGCATTATCTAGACGTCTTATTGGTTTTTTTTGTTTTTTTCGTGTTTATTCTCGAGCACATACGCCGTCTGATTAGTGTTTGGTTCGTAACGTTAAAAACTGTTATTTGTACAGCAAGAACTGTGAGCCATGGGAGATAAAGTACTTAAAGAAATGATATGCATGTCTTAACAAGAACAAAATACCTACTCTTTTACCAACGAATAGTAAAAAATAGTAGCCCAAGAGTTGGCGGTAGGTGTGGATGACTAGCCACCTTCCCTGTAGTCTTACACTACTAAATTAGAGACGTCTAACGCGGATAGCTCTCGTGTAACTTTGAGTGCAATTCAAAAACACACAAACAATTCTTGTTTGGGTGTTGGATATTTAGGAATACCCACTCTTTTGCCACTGTTATTTCTGCGTACGTAAATAGGGTTTGCTTCAAGTGTTAGCCGTGTTCTTTTTTATTTCATGCATAAGAAACAGAAATACGTAGAAATAGGTAAAGTACTATAATATAAATACGAGCAGGAATGAAAATAATATAATTTGTTTCTTTATTTTAATATTGTAGCGAAAAGTTACAAAGAAAAAACTACCTATGCACAGCCGTCTTTAATGGATTCATTTTGGGAAAACCGAATTACAAATAACAAAGATGAAGGTACTTGATAAAACACAAAACATTTTATTTACAAGGTTCGCAAGGAAGGCAACTCTTCACAAACAGCAGGCTGTTCGGATATGAACGAATAGTGGAATATGGTAGTCACTGATCAACATGCGTCAGCTTTCTGGCTGTAGGGCGACCCACAGTTACTAAATCAACGAAGTGCCTTTCAGACTCGTATGGTGTGCACATAAACAGAAGCACTGGCCATTGTGCGAAGTGTTATCTTATAATTAAGACTGCGATTCAAAGCACATTTGACTAGAGACCAGTAAACGGTCTTAGTGTGAGCCATCATCAAGCATAAAATATTTAAAGAAAGATGTCAGTAAGTGTTGTCACGAAAATATTTAACAATGCTAAGCAGAGAAATTGTGTTATAAAATAGAAGAAGCTTCATCTAGTCTTAACAAAGCCAAACAAATATCCATTAGAATTTACTTCAGAATAGAAGGTTAGATTAGAAACTAAAGACAAACATTTCTTTAAGATCCGAGAACATAGACGCAACAACTAAGAAAAAATATTTTGTGTGACAGCGAGATTTCACATACAATGGCGTTATGAGGACCTGTATTTGGTGGGGAAAAATAATAAGACGTTTCTTCCTCTTTTAAAGTAAAGCATAGATTTGAGTCTTTCACACCACGAAGAATAAAAAAACACACATAATATCTTCATAATTGTAATTATCTCCGCAAGTACTGATTCTGTGGGTACATTCACCCCATAACTTGTGACTCTTAAAACAGTAACGAGAGTTGAAGGTGTAGAACTGTAATTACAGAAAAGTTCCCCTGGCGGGACAACGGTAAGTTTACAGACTTACAACACTAAAATTTGGTTTATATTCAACTTCTCCTCTGTTATTTTCAATCTGTGTGCGAAATAAATATTTTAATCTTTACCGTTATTAAGACAATGTGCGTTACTACTGTTTTTATGGGGTGAGGTGGTATTTTTAGGCCATCGACCCTCTTGGATCACTAGACCGCTCTGAGACGCTACCATTTGATTATTTGGGCTTTAGGACTAGCGACTGTCAGGGTCATTAACGCTGTCAACGCATTGAAACTCCTTGCCATTGCTAAGGACGTGCGCACCACTTGATTCGTTGTTGTGCGGCTACGCAATTTATAGGGAACTCAGGTTCTACACATCGCAGTAGACACAGCAGACAGCCAAATGAAACACTTCCTCAGCTTTGATGAGATATGATAAATACAAGTAATTGTATGAACCATATTATTGAGATGAAGAGTATAATAAAGTCTACCAATTCAAACAGAGATGGTAGCACAAAACTTACAAGCAAAGATATTATAATTGACAGGTTATGAGAACAGCAGGAACCCTTGTGCTTTAATATACACATTTACAATACTCTTTGTGTCACACAAGCCCTAACAACTTCACATACAAACAGAAGGTTTATATAGTTATTTCGGGAGGAGTGGTGGGAATCTCCTAAGGCAAAAAATTATAATAAATAGTAAATTCTTAAACATAAACATTAACTTTTGTTTTTACCGATGGGTGCTCATTATTGAAAACCACGCGAACTGGGGCTCAGTCAGTCATGCATGCTATCACTACATAAGCCATAACTATATTAAATTGAATTTTACGAGTATGAGTTATTGGTGTTACTGAACCCCACTTCCCATTTAAATCAATCGACAAGTCATCACCACCCACTGCCACCTCTTGGGCTACTCTTTTACTAACGATTAGTGGGATTGACCGCACATTATAACGCCCCCATGGGTGAAAGGGCAAGCATGTTTGGTGCGACAAGGATTCGAACCTGCGACCCTCGGATTACAAGTCGAGTCCCTTAAACATCTGACCATGCCTGTAAATAAATGGATTGGCCGTACATTATTACGCTCTATCAGCCAAAATAGTGCTCATGTTTGGTGTAATGGAATTCGAACCCACGACCCTCAGATTACGAGCCGTGCGCCCTAACCATCTGGCTATGCCGAGCCCATTCATGTCTCTGTGTATATATATATAATTACACATGAACATACATTAAGTGTTTGCAAAGTAAATTGAAATGGTATTTTTAAATTGGTGAATAATAAAAAAATATTCGTTTTCTTAAAACTATTCTTTTTGTACAGTAAAGTATTTCAAATTTCACTATATTTAAATGTATTTATCTAACGTATAATATCGGTCATAAAATAAGTGTAACACACAATAAATAATCTATTTTCACAGCTTCACATTAGCCCATGCCGTCTATGATACACACCGAGTATACTTTACACCGATCAAAACATCATGAATTTTATTAAACTCTTACGGCTACTCTTTTACCAACTATTAGCTGGATTAACCATAACATTATAATACCCTCAAGGCTAAAAGGCGAGCATGTTTGATATGACGGATATTTTAACTCAAGAGCCTCAGATTATGAGTTGAGCGCCTTAATCACTTGGCTATGCTGGGCCAGGATTCTATGAAACACCCAGGGTATACTTCACACAATCCAAAGCATAATGAATTATATGAAACACCGAAGATGTAATTTACACAAGCCAAACCAACACGGAATCTACGAAACATCCAAGCAATACATTATACAAATCAAAATATCACAGAATCTTTGATACATCCAGAGGATATTTTACAAAGATCAAAACATTACTGGATTATATGAAACACCCAATAAGAAGGGCAGATCTACACTCAAATGTCCAATGTTAACTGAAATTTGTTAAAATACACGTTAACAAGTTGACGAAATTTAGACACACCAAGTTGTTTAGTTAATTCTACCCGTTTTAGTCTTGTAATGTTACAGTTGTGATAGTTATAGAGATTAGTGAAGCTATGTCGCATTGATACGCCCCCCCGCTAGTACAGCGGTAAGTCTACGGATTTACAACGCTAAAATCATGGGTTCGATTCCCCTCGGTGGGCTCAGCAGATAGCCCGTTGTGGCTTTGCTAAAAGAAAAACACACAAACATACGCATTGATATGCAGCCTCTTAGTCGAAGGCCTTTTGAATTATTATGAATTATTTTATACAAAAATATAAATGTTGTTTGTTTGAAATTAACTACAAAGATACACAATGGGCTAACCGTTCTCTGCCCACCACGAGTATCAAAACTCAATTTTTAACGTTGTAAGTGCGTAGATACTGATGTCAGAAATTTTATTACTTAGACCTTGAGTGAACAGTTGAGTTATTTCCTTTTTATTCCCGCAAGGGCAACAATCAAGAAAATATTTATTGTTCAATTAGTTCACATAAGGAACCTACAAACATTTAAAATACTACTTCTCTTACAGGCCCGGCATGGCCAGGTGGGTTAAGGTGTTCGACTCGTAATCTGACGGTCGCGGGTTCAAATCCCGGTTGCATCAAACATGCTCGCCCTTTCAGCCGTGGGGACGTTATAATGTGACGGTCAATCCCACTATTCGTTGGTAAAAGAGTAGCCCAAGAGTTGGCAGTGGGTGGTGATAACTAGCTGCCTTCCTCTAGTCTTACATTGCTAAATTAGGGACGGCTAGCGCAGATACTTCTCGTGTAATTTTGCGCGAAATTAAAAAAACAAACCACATATAAATATTAAGACTTACCTTTTTTTTCAAAACCCGATAACCTGATTCAAGTTTATGACTTTAACTTGAGCATTACAGCCCTGAAAAATATCCTAATAATATTTCAAAGTCTTGATCATATAGAATGGAAAAGGTTATACTTCCTATTTTATGCTCTCCTTACTTATCACTCATTCATATTACAACATTTGTTGTTGGAGTTTGTCAAAAAGTTTACACCAGAAGAAACTTCACCAACCAACAGTTAACTGATATTCATTACCGAAAGAAAATAAAGTTTTGTCAAATTTCTCTCTACTTCTTCCAAGAAAACAAAAACATTATAACTCACACCCATTAAACTAAATATAGAGATCTATACGGCGTGATTGCGTGACATTTAAACAGGATATGAAATTGAACACTACTTCCGGTAGAGTCCATTATAGTTAAGCAGGAAGAAACAGCTAACAATGTACATGTATTGAGAGAACAGTTCTTAAATTTGCTCTTGTATCGCTTTTATCTACAGTCTATCGAGATGATACAATACGACCAAGCACTTGCACGCATTTTCGATTATACATGGATATAAAGTAGATATAAAATCAGTTACAGAGCACGTGACAGGTACGACTTATTTTCACTCTGTTGTGAATTTCGTTGTCATCATTGAGCTACAACGGTTCACGACATTTTGGTTCAGTACAACGTTGTTTGATTTTAACTACATCTAAATTCATTTCGGCAAAACGGTTTTTCGATTTTCCGATAAGGTCTGTTTTTCAAATGTCGAGACTGTTAAACAGATAAATTGAGTATTGTTATATGATTGAAGATAATGTGGGAATAACAATACATCCATGAATAATTAGAACCTGATTGTTTTTCTACTTTTTTAATTTTTATTTTAATGAAGTTATAAAACATTTGAAACTTTCTCTCACGAGAATGATTCACTTTGTTGTTTTTGTGTTTGAATTTCGCGTAAAGCTACACAAGGACTATCTGCGCTAGCCGTCCCTAATTCAACAGTGTAAGACTAGAGGGAAGTTAGCTAGTCATCACCACCCACCGCCAATTCTTGGGCTACTCTTTTACCAACGAATAATGTGACTGACCGTGACTTTATAACGTCCCCAAGGCTGAAAGGACAAGCATGTTTGGTGTTACAAGGATTCGAACCCGCGACCCTTAGATTACGAGTCGAGTACCTTAGCCACCTGGCCATATCTCGCCTTCATGTCTTATAACGACAAAAATCGGTTTTCGACAATGGTGATTGGCACAGCACCCGTATCCCAATATGTATCCTTATGCTTCATTACAAATCAATTTATTGGATATCTTTTTCTTGGAACTTTTACTCACATTATGACGCCCCCACGGCTGAAAGGGCGAGCATGTTTGTTGTGACGGGGATTTGAACCCGCGATCTGTTAGGTGTTAAAAATACCCAAGCGGAGATGAAGCACCAAATTTCGACATCATTAAAGATGTTGCTTCTAGAGTGAGATATCGTTAAAGTTTGATACAAGAAAGCGTCACGAAACTTAAGAAAAAATTATATACTACTTGGAAAGAGGCTTTAAAAAAAAAGACAGATTAGTTACGTAACTTTGAAAAATCTTTTATTTGGAGTAAAACTATCTCAGAACTTGAGTTTTCACTTATTTATTTTTAGAGCTTGCTTTTTTAGGGAAAATGTGCATCTGCGTTTGTTAGAAAAAAACGTCGTAAAGGATATCAGTTGTTCGTGTTTAGATAAATTATTTTTTCCAGAACTTTTAGTACGAAACAGATGATGGGCATGTTTTGTTTTGTTTTCCAATGAGTTAACGAGACTGTTTAAACAACAGTATGAAGCGATGCGATGAAAATTGTACATATTACTTGAATATGCAGTGTGTCAGTAAACAGTGATTTTGGGAAAAAATGTTTTGTTTGGGCAACTTGAATATTTATTAAACTGTTTACATTTTCTCTCTGTTGAGTTGCTAAATTGAAACATCAGTACTAGCAGTCGAGAGTGCCGGTACTCAATATGACATATAAAGAGTGCTACAAATGTATCATCCTTGAAACTATTAGTTAAATTGACTGTTACAGTGGAAACAGAATAGTTTAGTCAAAGTGGATTAATGTCACAACTGGGGCACCTCAGGGCT
Source organism: Tachypleus tridentatus (assembly GCF_004210375.1). NCBI lineage: Eukaryota > Metazoa > Arthropoda > Merostomata > Xiphosura > Limulidae > Tachypleus > Tachypleus tridentatus. The sequence continues at coordinate 82,600,356 of NC_134835.1, read as the reverse complement.
CATCAGTCTTAAGACCTTTGCTCTTTTTAACTAATATCAATTACATGGATGAAGGGGTGTTCAATAAATTACTCAGTTTTGCTGATGATATTAAGATCTTGGGTGTTGCTACCTGTGAAGAGGGCGCTGCTGGTTTAAAAATTTTAGATTATTTAATGAATTGGGCAAATAAATGACAGATGGGTTCGAATTATAATAAATGCAAGACGGTGCAGATGGGTTATCATGATTTGAATTATAAGTACAATTTGGATGGGAATAACCTTAACAGCGTCATGAAAGAAAGGAATGTTGATATAACGGTTAAAAGGGTTCTTGATATAATGGTTGATCACTCTCTTAAGCCATCGCAGCAGTGTGCTGTTACTAGCAGTAGAACAAAATAGAATTTTAGGTTGTATCTACAGAAATAATGGATTTAAGTCTAGAAAGGTTATAATTGCATTGTATATGTCAAATAGGGTTCAGTCTTGGGCTTCTTACTTTAGGAAAGACGTTGAATTGTTGGAAGCGGATGGAAGGGTTGTCATACGAGGAGACGCAAAAATCTCTCAAATCGTTTTCTCTTGAGAAACGAAAAGTTAGGTGGATCTGATTGAGGTGTTTAAGACTGTAAAAGTAAATAATAGTGCTGATGCATTTTTTTTTTTTTTTACATATTCAGCAGTGAGAATACTAAGACTTAGGGACACAAATATAAATTTTTGCAGGTTAGGAGTCATCTTAAACAAAGACAGTTTTTATTTTCTAACAAGGTAGATGGCTTCTAAAATGGGTTGTCTTCAGACGTTTTAGTTTAGTTTAGATGACGGGACAGCTAAAATGGATCAATAGGTTCCTTGTTGTCCCTAAACATTATGTTATATTAATTGAATTGGGAGTACAATCGTAACGTATTTATATTTATTTTAGTATTAATATTTGATTTTTAGTCTAATATATATATACTTAGAAATGCATGTAACTTATATTGTTAACTGTGAATTGCGCAAGTCCTGCCTATTCTCTAAATTTATAGAAGATTTTCGAGCTTAAGAATCAACAATATAAGATATATATTGTTGCTAAGTGAACTTTTAAGAACCTCGCCTAAAGATTATAAATTGACGCGCCAAGAGATAGTGTTTAGAATATTGTTGTTTTGCTACAGTTGATATGCTGTAAATTTCGGAAGCTATAAATGTAATAAACACTTATCAATCGGTAAACAACAAATAACTGACCAGGAACTTTTAAAGATTTCAAATATTACAATATTACAAGGGGCTCATCTTCAAAGAATTAACTTCAGACATTAGTATTCCTACAATGACATTAAATATCTTCCATTGTGAAAAGCCAGCTTGTAAACCATATGAGGCCAGCCGAGAATAGGGCTAGCTAGCTATCCCGTCAGGTGAATTGTACTTGTGTATCAACATAGAGTTAATTTACTCATCGTGAACCGTTGATAAAATATTCAGTTCCATACCAGATATAAGACTCAGTATTGCTTGTAAATTTATAAAAGTTTTGTATATAAATTATTATTTGTAATAACTGTTATTATAAATTGTATCGTCGTTTGTACATTAAAATATATATGTGTTAAGAAAGAAAATTGTGTGTATCAATGTTGTTGGTAAATATAAGTTTGATAAATATCGACATTAAATTAACTTCTAAATTAAAATTAAAATTTCAGGCTATTTGAAATCGTCCAGGATATGTTATAATACGTAACATGATACAAAGGTGATCCTATAAAAGACACAAGTTTGTGTGTCTTTGGTAACTCAAAATTTTTGAATATCACAATTTGAACTACACAAATTATGGTACGTTTCAATCATTAGTATAATTTTATTTCTCGAGTTGCTTAGAGTTTCATTTTCCTTATGTCCATTGGATTCTATTGGATGTGGGCTGTGAATGACCTAAAGTTTGGCATGCTGGATTTTGGACTCAAGGTTTAGTAGATCATTCTCTTTTACCACAAAAAAAGAAAGAAAAATAAAATTTACGCTCCGCACTTTAGCGCTGTGGATGCGTTATTAGAGTAACAGTCAAATGTCACTGTATTCAATTAGAATATCCTACGAATTGGTTATCACTTCAAAATTAGAGATGACTGGCGCGGATAGCTCTCGAATAGTGTTTTTTTAGAATTAAGCTACAAAATGGGCTCTCTGTGCTCTGTCCACTACAGGTATCGAAACCCCGTTTTTAAGCGATATGAGTCCGCAAACATACCGCTGTGCTATTGGGGACTCTCTCGAGTGCCTTCATCACTGAAAAATGTAAATTAAATAACTTTTATCTGTACACATAAACAAACAAAATTATATCTATAATTCTTTCAGAATATTTTCCGTAACATTCAACCTGGTAAGAACAAAGTCGACTGTTATGTTGAAAACTGTTGACGTTTGGTATTCTAACAAAATCAGTAAATGTTTTAGACTGTAAACTTTTACTATCAGTTTCCACAGTTTTCCAAGTGTCAGCATGTGGAATACACGTTGGAATGAGTGCAGCATTAAGAATATCTTTCATTTTCTGAAAATATTTGGGGCAGAATGTGAAAACAAGACTGCACGTTCGGAATCTTGTTTTGAGGGAAGAATGTGAAAACAAGATTGCACGTTCGGAATCTTGTTTTGAGGGAAGAATGTGAGAACAAGACTGTACGTTTGGAATCTTGTTTTGGGGGCAGAATGTGAGAACAAGACTGTACGTTCGGAATCTTGTTTTCTTTAATTCCAACGTTTGTCTGTTTGTAATTAAGCACAGAGCTACACAGTGGACTATCTGTGATCCGTCCATTATGGGTATCGAAAGCCAGTTTCTAGCGAAATAAGTCCACAAACATACTGGTGTGCCACTAGGGGCACATGGGATGATAAATAGCACTCTCACCTTCAGATTAACGAAAATGTGTTCCTTAAATAGCGAACGTCACTGGATGAACAACCAATAAGAAAATCACTTTAATAGCTATGGATATTTACATAAGGAACTTTCGTTTTACGTCCAACTCATTACCTAAATTTGTTAATAAGAAATAGCTTCAACTGTAAATATTGTTTGTTTGTTTTGAATTTCGCGTAAAGCTACTCGAGGGCTATCTGCGCTAGCTGTCCCTAATTCAGCAGTGTAAGACTTGAGGGAAGGCAGCTAGTCATCACCACACACCACCAACTCTTGGGCTACTCTTTTACCAACGAATAGTGAGATTGACGGTAACATTATAACGCCCCCACGGCTGAAAGGGCGAGCATGTTCGGTGCGACCGGGATTCGAACCCGCGACCCTCGGATTACGAGTCGAACGCCTTAACACACTTGGCCATGCCGGGCCCTGTAAAGATTGAAACGTACCAAGATCTTTTCATCGGCTATTATAAACAATCACTATTTAGACTTGACGATTTTACACCGATGCCATCCATACACGCTATATTGAAACTATCAGTTTGTTTGTAACTACAAGAAAAACTTTGTTCTATGTAAAATCGACGTAAAACAAACAAAGTTTAAATGAAGAGCAGTTGGGAAAAAAAAACGATGCAGTTTGTCTATCATAAGGAATCGAATTTCGGATTTTAGCGCTGTAAGTTTTGTTAGATTCGACTCACAACTTCAGCTTTTTTTTGTCTGTTTATAGTTAAGCACAAAGCCTAGCAATGAACTATATATGTTGTGCCCAGTAAGGGTGAAGAAACCTGGTTTCTATCATTATAACTCCGCAGACTTACCACAGTGCCACTAGGGGGTATTTGTCAAATGTATTCTGACATCACCTAACATGGATGTCAGAATGTGTTACAACAAGGTAAAGATAAAGGCGTTAGATGAGAACAACAGTAAAGAAATAACAGAAGAGTCAAAAACACGACTGTCAGTATCAAACAAACTAAATATTAAATCAGTGAAGTTTCAACATAATAAAAGTATAGGTTCACTAATTGTAATCTGATTGAAAAATTATTCTGGGTGATTCTGATTAAAGCAATGACAGAAAAATTCTAAATGTGAATGTGCAGCTTCTAGATGCCGACTTTTGTGACATACCTGCGAACTAAAGCTTAAGTTTACCAATACACAGGTCTTGTTGCTCTCATTAGCTCCAGCCAACAGCATTTTATAGCCTAACAAGTCTCAGGTGAAGAATCGTATGACTTACTTTATGTTTAAAACATTGTTCCAGTTTACGACTGGTTCCATCTACACGCCTGTGTCAACGCAATTTTATACGACTAGTTACGCCACAATTTTACCAACTAGTGGCGTCAAAAGCAATATTAAGCACTGCTTTTTACCGGGCAAAACAAAGATACCCGAGCGAAAATAGATTATTTAGAAACGCAAGTACACCTAAAACCTACCTAGTTAGGTAGATATATATAATTTCATAACTCAAAAACTTATAAAGTGTCGGTTAATAACATAATAACAATAATAAAACAAACAAAGAATTTCATTCTCGTTTTAGGCCTGGCATGGCCAAGTGTGTTAAGGCGTTCGACTCGCAATCCGAGCTTCGCGAATTCGAATCTCCGTCACACCAAACATGCTCGCCCTTTCAGCCGTGAGGGTGTTATAACGTGACGGTCAATCCCACTATTCGTTGGTAAAAGAGTATCCCAAGAGTTGGTGGTGGGTGGTAATGACTAGCTGCCTTCCCTCTAGTCTTACACTGCTAAATTAGGGACGGCTAGCGCAGATAGTCATCGAGTAGCTTTACGCGAAATTCAAAACAAACAAAGAATCATTCTCGTTTTACCCCAGCAGAGATTATTTTCAGTTAAAATATTTGAGAAAACAACGAATACTTTAAGACATTTGTTAACAAAACTTCATTTCTAAAACAACTTTAAGATTCCAAAGATTTTTTTTTCACTTTTGTAAAACCCAATTCTCAATTACTCCATAAAACTGTCTTTAAAGAATATTGTACATCAAACTTAAGATAACATTTCCAAAGAACTATAAAAATAAAACAACACACTTGGATAGCAGTCACTGAAAACTTCCCACACCCACATAAACCTCATCCAGTTATTTCATTACCGTATTACCTCTTTTTAACGTCCCAGGTGCGTTACAAATTGCAAAGAGGGTACTAATTACAGTATGTTTGTTTGTTTTTGAATTTCGCGTAAAGCTACTCGAGGGTTATCTGCGCTCGCCGTCCCTAATTTAGTAGTGTAAAACTAGAAGGAAGGCAGCTAGCCATCACCACCCACCACCAACTCTTGGGCTACTCTTTTACCAACAAATAGTGGGATTGACTGTCACATTATAACGTCCCCACGGCTGGGAGGGTGAGCATGTTCAGCACGACCGGGATTCAAACCCGTGACCCTCGGATTACGAGTCGAACGCCTTAACACGCTTGGCCGTTATCTATCTTTGTTTTTGACTTACATCGAGAACTAATATAACCTAAAATACACTCTACCGGGAGTTTTCTTTGTAAATCCAAACTATTCTTTTTTCTTTTTTTTTTTGTAAACTTAATTACGTGAAATTATATTGAATCTTCCTCTGGTAGGGGTTTATGAAACTACAATTTACATATGTGAAGTAGTCAATAAAATTTTAGAGTGAAATCGCCTCTCAACTACAGAAATGTATTTTTATTTCTTATTCTATTATTTGATTTCAAACAACCAAATTTCGATAAAAAAAAAAAAGCTCTTATGACACTATCTAATTGTCCACCGCTAGGACGGCGGTAAGTCGACGGATTTACAACGCTAAAATCAAGGGCTCGATTTCTCTCGATGAACATTGCAGATAGCCTGATGTTGATTTGCAATAACAACACATACACACACTATCTAAGAATCAATGTTAAAACTCACTCTTTAAATAAACAACGATTTAGTGTACACAATTCTATAAAACGAGATTCACAGTCTGAAAATACAATGAGATACCAAATATTTTACTATACAAGACAGCAAAAACCCGAGGAGACTTAAAAAAAAAAAAGTCTCCAATACACTCAACAAGTTATTAATTGCGTGTTGAAAGATGGCGGACACTTAGATCAGACACAACGCCAGTTAAGCGTTGTTCATATGCACAGATCAGAAGTGGAATGATATTTATACCCTTAGCCATCAGATACATTTGACACATTAAAGAATGTCGCGCCATCTACTGATAACATTTCTATCAATTTCCTCATCCTTATTCAATACTTTAAATTCACTTTTTTATATTTGATTATCTTAATAGACTCATGTTGTTGTTCTTTCTCCTGTACAGTGGGTTATTTGGTAATATATTTTTGAGACTAAATAATCTGTCTCTCATGATCAATAAGTCCTGGTATTTATATGGGCGATAAAGAATGCATTACTAATTATTCAAAGCCTTCTTAAAATACACTATATTAAGATTATATTAGTAACTATACATGAAAGGTTTGTTTTTGAGAATTATGTACAATAACTCGTTGTTTATCAACAAGTGAATTCTTAGCATTGAGTAATTACAAATGTGCCAATACATTTTGATACTACTTGCAGAGGGTGGCATTAATTGCGTGTTGAAAGATGGCGGACACTTAGATCAGACACAACGCCAGTTAAGCGTTGTTCATATGCACAGATCAGTGTTGAAACACGGCAAGATTGACTCTGAGAAAGCTGGATTTCTCACTCACATCTCCAAGACATTAGGTTTACAATATTAACCGAGAAACCCGGTTAAGAGCTTGTTACATTATTAAAAACGCAAAACGAATTAGTTTACAGATTATTTACCGTTCTTACGTTTTATTATGATGTCATTGTGTCCTTTATTTGATCTAGTTTATTTGTAAGTTCTGATTTAACGTATCCTCAATGAGGACAAGAGATGGCGAACACTAAAGATATTGGAAGTTTACAATAAAAAAGTAATATTAGTACTTTAATTTTTATTTATAATTATCTTTGAATTTTAAGCACCACGTGTATTTTATTTTCGACACAAATGAATAGTTTAATATTAATAGTTCTAATGAAATTAATCTTTGTAAGTTTTATGGCTTTTTAATCCTTAATAATTAATGTATCCATCAGATTGTATCCTGGGAAAATGTTTTACATAGAAACAAAATGCGTTAATTATATTATCAAACTTATAGATAACCATCCTTTTTTAAATTAAAAACATATTCGATAACGCAAACACATAGCTTCGAAGTTATAAATTTTCTGTTTCCTAGTATATTATAAAATGTTATGTTATAATGTTTATTCGCGAGAGTAATTCAACTCTCTGTCTTTGTATCCACAATATCCATATCATAGGGTTCTTGTTTCTTCAAGTACAAACTTTTAGCTCATCTCTTGACCGATTTGAGATCTAATTACAATTTTGGATTCAGGAGGTCAAACTCTTTTCTTGTTTGATCATCCCCAACATCTCATAGAGTAATTTCTCTAATTCTGCCTTAAAAACTTTCAGTTTGAGGGTAGGGCAATAGAGGTCCTAATGAGTAATAAAACCAAAATGGTTATAGGAGCATCTAACGCTTGATATTGTTGGCGCACAAAAATATAGCTAATAAAAAGGAAAAAAAAAGAAGTTCAGTGACGCGGGTATTGAGGGTTTCTTCCTTTTTTTCTCCTTCTTAAAATGGAACTTACACAGTTCCTTGTTAAACACAGCATTGTGCAATATTGGATACCGTTGATGAGATTAAACTTTAACCGTCTACCACGAACTTTTTGTGGCTTTCAAGTTTCATGATTTTATATATATATCAATATTTTATTTAGATTATATTATAAATACATTGTGTATGTTACGAACTAATTTAATGCCGTTCCAATAACATAAGCACATAATTTAATTATTTAAAACTTATAAAGACTAAAATTCACTTACCTTCTATAAGTTATCTGGATAATAAAAATTCCGTAATGAGAAAAACTCGCAGGTAACAGTGAATCTTTATCACGAACATTAGGCCTACTGAGTACAAAGTTTACTGATATAAGACGTTGGCAATATTCTTTATTTCTTATCGTGGTAATAAGTGATCAGACATTTCACACTATATACGTATGTATATATACACACACATACACATTTATGTTATTTTGCAATAAAACGATTGTGATGTAAATTTTATCACATTGTAGCGTACTACGACCTCTCCAGATGAACAAAATTAGTAACTTCAAGTGCTTTTAAATGTTATAATTGTAATTTGTTGTTACTTTATCTATATAATATTACTGTATATGTCCATGTAACAGTTATATTGCAGGGTAATGACAGAGTTTTACAAAATTTGACATGAAGGTTCGTTGAGTCCATGAGAATATGCATGCGAATTTATGGTTTCACGTTTTGTGTTTTGTAGTTTTATAGTTTTTAATTATTATTTTTTTACAATTACATGAAAGGGAATCAACTTTTAATGTGCAAAGATAATCTTTAATTAATCACGAACTTACATGACTTCTGTCCAGGAGTCGGATACTCCGGCTAGTTATTGAATATGTTTGTTTTTGAATTTCGCGCAAACCTACACGAGAGCTATCTGTGCTAGCGGTCCCTAATTTAGCAGTGTAAGACTAGAGGGAAGACAGCTAGTGATCACCACCCAGTGTCAACTCTTTTACCAACGAATAGTGTGATTGACTCTCAAATTATAACGCCCTCATGGCTGAAAGGGCGAGCATGTTTGGTGCGACGGGCATTCATACCTGCGACTCTCAGATTACGAGCCTTAACCCATCTGGCCATGCCGGGCCAGTTATTGAATAGCTTTGTAATGTAATCATATATGAAACTACGTCTAACTTTTCGCACGTTTGTAAGGTCTGAATAGCTTTCACTCCAGTTGTCAACTCTTTAAATGGATTATATGTGTGATCTTTGCATTCATGAGTTATAATGCGTTTTGTAGATTTCACAATAACACATTTCGCCACCAACACATAAAATTGTTTTGGAATTTTGCACAAAGCTACTCGAGGGCTATCTGTGCTAGCCGTCCCTAATTTTGTAGTGTAAGACTAGAGGGAAGGCAGCTAGTCATCACCACCCACCGCCAACTGTTGGGCTACTCTTTTACCAACGAAAAGTGGGATTGACCGTCACATTATAACGCCCCCACGGCTGGGAGGGCGAGCATGTTTAGCGCGACGCGGGCGCGAACCCGCGACCCTCAGATTACGAAGCGCACGCCTTAACGCGCTAGGCCATGCCAGGCCCATAAATATACAAATACTCCTTTAAAAGTTGTAAGTTAACTCTGATAAATGTACATCTTCAAAACAGTCAAGACACCAACAGAACAACGTTGGAACTGAAGCAGTTTTGAAGGTTGATGAAATCAAGGAAAAGCGTATGAATTTTTTTCAGTAAAGGTGCATTATAAAATAAAACATTTTACAATATGAAATATGTATACGTGGTCGTAGCTAGCTATGAGGTCATCGAGGTTAGAACCTTAGCTAAAAGTTTGAAATTAAATGCAACGTATTATTAAATTTTACACCCACATGAAAAAATATATATGTAAGGCTGACCCTATGGGTTTGTTAAGTAAATTTTTACTTTAAATACGGCCATGGACATGTGTAATAATTACAAGAACTGATGAGTGAAGGTGATGTATAATGTGATAATATATCAGCTACACCATTTGTTCTATAAAACGTGCTATTGTCAATTCACCATATTGTGAAAATGTGGTGACATACATTAGCTTCGGCTCGGCATGGCCAGGTGGGTTAAGGCGTTCGACTCGTAATCTGAGGGTCGCGAATTCGAATCCAGGTCACAACAAACATGTTCGCTCTTTCAGCCGTGGGGGCGTTATAATGTGACGTTCAATCCCACTATTCGTTGGTAAAACAGTAGCCCCAGAGTAGGTAGGTGGTGATGACTAGTTGCCTTCCCTCCAGTCTTACACTGCTAAATTATGGATGGCTAGCATAGATAGCCCTCGTGTAGCTTTGTGCAAAATTCAAAAACAAACAATACATACAATTCATACGGAGACTAACACACTACAAGGAATACGAAAACAAACTTTTATATAGCGTGTAGTAACTGTGAGCAACATTTCATATAAACCTACGATAACTCGAAAAATAATGTAGTGTATCTTCATTACAAACCTTCTATACTGAGTCCACTCTTAAATAAATCGGTAATATTACCACTCCAAATTCGTCACTGAGTGCCATCTATCGATAAATTATACAAACTTTCAGTGACTGTGAAATATATATAAACACACACACGCAATATGCCACAATCACGAAGAAAAAAAGTATAAATAATTATTTTATTTGGATCACGAAATGAGACACATAAATACATTATTTATATATTGTGAAAGTGATCAAAATATAACAGAATACCATGCTACGTTCGCATAATTTTAACATAAAAAAGGCGTGTTTGAAAATCACACAAGGGTACTGCTAACACTGACTGATTGTAATTTTTATCATTGCAGCTATGTTACAAATTGAACAAATATTTGTAAGTACTTTATAACCACTTAAGCTATAAATTGCGTTTTTTTGCAGTTTATATATCAAAAAATTAACATAACAACTGCATTTGTTATTTAATTTTTTCAGAACTTATATTAGAACCATCTTGTTTAATTAATATCCAACAATCATATGAATGGTTCTTACTTATATAAAAAGGAAGGTTGCTGCTTTAAATACCGCCTACCACGGCATTCATATTTAATGTGTTTTATAACTTTATAGCAATGGTCAGGTTACATCACATACCTTCAAATCGAATATGACAGTAAAACGTTAGTTTTTAAAACAATGAGAGTTTGTTAATATTTCCTTCCAAAAGCCTATTTTAATTTTATGTGACCTAAATTACAACTGTTTGTGTCTCCATCTGGAAGATGCAATGAAATATTGTCCATTTTTCTACTCATTCACTCATCCATAGTAATGCCCAAATTTTTATGCGTTTATCACAGAAAAGATATAATTTTCAAGACCACACCTCTTTTGTGAGGTTTTTAAAGAAGTTTCTTATCTATTTAATAATTCAATAGTTAGAATGTAAAAAACAATGCATTCTGTTATCCTCTCATGAGACAGTTTTGATATTACATTGGTTTTATACAGAAAATAACCAGTAAGTCTTTCTCTACTATATACAATTGACAAAAGATTAAATACTTACATTCCTAATATAATATTCTATAAAACATACACCATACCATCTACTGTTAAATCTTGCTTTTATAAAGGCTTTAACTACTTTTAATGATGTCAAACAAATCTTGCAAATTGTAAATACAATTATTATCATAATCAAGTACTCAGGAAAATCCTCATCTAGATGTCAGATCTGCTAAAAATAATTGATAATTCAAACTCCTGGCTTTTCTGAAATTTAAACGTATCTTCACCAAAACTAAATTTGGGACTGATGGTCACATAGATCAATAAATAGTGAATATATTAAAGATTATTTTGATATGCCCAGTACTTATAAACCTGAATGACTAAGATTTAGTTAAATTCTTGAAAATAGGCTTATCTTAATTACATTTACCAGTAAAATAAATTTAGAAATATGTTTTAATCTTTTGCTGTTTTTGGGTTTATTAAAATTTTGTTTAAAATCTACTTTTTGATAACCTTAAAGCTTTAACATTGTAGTTTAGTTATAGTTATAACAATCTTTAAACCTGTAAGATTTTGAAATTAAGCTGAGGAAAGCCATCCAACACACTGTGATATATTAACTGTTAAAAAAACTGATCATCACATCACTGAGTATCATGTCCATCTTCCCATCAGGAAGCACTTAAATGATATTTGAAATAATAAACAGCAATTTCAGGAGTCAAATGTGGTTAGTTTTACTCAGGTTATGTGAAACCCACAAGTACAAAAAAAAAAAAAAAAAGGAAAAATGAGGGGGACTTTCTTTGAAAGGTTATATCTTATCTAGAAAATAACAATTGTGATAAAATTATATTTTTAAGTAAACAATACTTGTGAAAATAATAATGTAAAAAGCTACTACAAGTTTAATAAATATACAGTTAGTTATTCATAACTAGTCAAATTATAATAATTTAAGAGTTATATAAAACTAGCTTATTTGTTGAGTGATTGTTGGGGAAGTTGGAATTCATCTATTTCAAATCAAAGACTGCATTCACCATTATTTAATTTTTAGATGTATTATTATAATTGAAAATTTTATTATAATAAATAAGATAATACCATCAAACAAAACACACTTGTAATAATATCTACAAATTTCATTTTTGTCACTTTTACATAACTGGTGTTTTTCATCTATAAAATTTGAATAAATCTTTGCCACTTCCCTCTCCAGTTCATGTCAGTCACAACTGATATCCTTTTACTTACATTATTCTCTTTATTAATTAAATGGATATACTTCATTATTCCAACTTTTAAATTAAACTGGATGTCTTATTCTGTAAATATGACAAAAAAAGATTCATAAAAATAACGAATCTATTTTATCCTAAAAACGAACTTTTTTAGTTGCTGAAACTCAACCATTAAAAGTATCAACAAATATTAAAAGAGGGAAAATGAAATGTTTAGTTACAGCTTTTTAGACGTTTGAGAGGAACCAGTTATGGAATGTCTTGTCTAAAAGCAAGAGAATGAGTACTACATGCCTGATTCTGCAATTCCTTCATCATCTGTAATACAAAAAATTAAATCATAAACAAATACCTAGAGTTAGATATACATTATAAATATACAAAAACTGGATCAAAGCCAAGCCATTCACATAAACATATATAGACACACACAGAGTGAACCAAAACTTACAATACAGTTGTTTTATGTACAACAAAACATAAATTTCTAAATAGTCCTTCACAACAAATAATTATATTGGTTTCAGTTGTGTTCATTATATTTCTTTTGCCTCATCCATACAATACTGACAACACCAATACAGTACTTATTGTATAGTAACTTTTATTTCACACTGTATGTACCACAAAACTATTACTTAAAAATTTTAACTAGAACTTCAAATGATTTATTGTTAATAAAGTAGCAGCAAGATAATAACAATTCTGAAATAAAACCAGTAGTTAACAAATACAGTGAGAAATCTTATACTTTTCAGAATTACAGTCATATGTTCTCAAGTACTCTTAAAGATCTTCAATATTATTTAATAGTTACCAAAGTTCTTATGTCACTGAATACATACAATGTTGATATTATTACAAAGAATTTTTCATTAAAATTATCCACCCTTAAAAATATCAAGTAAAAATAACTGAGCAAATATTTCTATTCAAGCTTATTATAGTGGTTGTGAGTGACGAGGTTTTATTAAATACTAGTTTTAAATGCATAAATAACATTTACAAACAAATGATACAAACTTTAATTATCAAAATCACTTAAAAAGTTACAGTTTAAATTACATTTTGTACTAATTTCCACTGAAAAATATCCAAAAATAAAAGTAAAAATTATTTCACATGATCTAAAGAATGGCATATGTTTGATAGGTATTGTTAATGCTATTTGTTTTCATATAAACTCTGGTACAATTGATTAGTAATCATGTGCAAGTATATTCAGTTTTATTTTGAAATAGACAAATTACGCTCTTAAGTAACATCCGTAACCACTTATATTTCTATGTGTATACTATAAAAAAAAAAAAAAAAGAGGTCAACATTTGAAAATTGTCTGAGGCACTGATAAATTACGTAAAATAAATTAATGTGATAAATAGGTGTAAAAAATAATCAAAACATCAAGAAAGCATCAAGGTCCACACATTTATCACCAAAAAGATAAGCTGTAAAAAATTTAACTAAGCTAGTAATGATGTAAAGGTTAAGCTGCAAAATATACATAACCATGAAACATAAAAAAATAGGTTACAATAAGATATAAAACACAGGGAAATAGAAAAAAACAGTAGTACAAACAAGTACTGAAAAGAATTATATACAGTTTTGAAGATACATATATAAAAATAATAGAGTGATATAGAATATAAGGTATATGAACGATCATAGAAGGAAAGTAAAACATTTAAAAATATTAATAATAATAAAAGGAAAAAACAAGAATAAAAAATTAAACTTTGAAGATCTAAACATAAAAAATACAAAAATGAAAGAAAGTGATGTATAAAGGGAAAAAAAGTATCTTAAGGATAAAGAAAATACTCTAAAAAGGGAAAACATCTGATGCATCATTCTGAAGTTCTGATAATAGCAGGGTAGTGAATAGTACCAAGATAAAATGTACACAGTACTTTAAAGAAAAAAGTTTTATAGCAAAAAAAACAACAGAAAAATGTGCAGAGCAAAGAGTGAGATTGTAACACAAAGTAAATAGTTTTAAAAGTGATGATGTAATAAATAAAAAACAGGAAATGCCAAGAATATGAGTTATCATTAAAAAAAAGATTTAAAAATAAAACTTTTATGCAAATGTATGACACGAGGTTAAGTATGTTAATTTAAAGCAGAGACTAAAAAGACAATCCACAAAGAAAATAGAAAAAGATTACCCAAGCACCTCCTAAAACCCCAAAGTATGGAAATGAAACAGGAAACAGCATGATGTTACACAAAGTAGTTGTTGTTGGCTGGAAAAGAGTGGGTTAAAGTGAAAACCACACTTTTCATGCAATTACTAATATGCTGTTGCTAATTATGTCAAAATACTTGTAGATAATACTGACTTTAGAATAAAGCAGACTCCTTACACAGATCTGAACTAAACGTATATAATATTCCCACTAATTAGCACAGCTGTTTAACTATGACGTTCAAAGTACATTACTTATAGTGATTAGAATACACTGTTACATCAGTTGGGTATCTATGTATACATTTTAAACATGGATCTCAACTTTGAGTTATTCATTAAAATATTAAAAACAACTATTTATCTGTTATTTAATCATAGATCCAGCATTTTGTAATTTATGTTTTTAAGAGTTCTGCTACTTTGGATCAAGAAAACAATCAATAAAAATATAAAATGTTAAAATAACATGAGCTATGTTTACTCACAAGAAAAACATTAGTAAGAATAGTTAAAAACAGTTAATTTCATCCTTTGCTTTGATAAAAACTAAAGTTTTTTCAACTTTAAACTGTACTAAAATTTACCTTCAAAACACTGGTTATCATGTATTACTGATCTACCAAGTGCTTCCACCACATCCTCTTTTCCTTCTGACACACACTGTAGACACTGATGAATGCAAATGTACTGTTGCTGTTTAAAAATATTACACAAGTTATTTGTCATGAAAATCACATTAATGTAAAAAAACAAGGTAAAAACTTGGCATACGGATTTCAGGTGTTGCACACAAACAATTGTATATAGTATTGGCCAAAAGTTCCAATTCAATGTATCAACACTCAATACTTCATGAAATGTTCCAAGGGAAAATTGTTTTGTTTTTCATGCTACAAATTATAAACATTATGGTATTATGTACAAAAAGTTTATTTTGGAGATAAATTTGTAGATTTTTACTCTCACCTCAAATAAAGAACTATGTCAAAGATGTAAGGATTCTACTAATTTTTCTTCAATTTTGCTCTACAACCTCTCAATGTTGCTCAAAATTAGTTGTTGCTTTTCCTTTTGCTATATTACTTTTCAGCTGGTGCTACAAATGTTATAATTTTCTTACACACTGAAAATGTATTTCCAGTAGGTACTTATCTTCCCTCACAAATTCAGATAATCTCTTTCAGTGCTGCCCTCTATATGTAAACTTCTTCAACATACATGACACAAACTTTCTGTTCCTCTTGTTGGAATTAAAATATTTTGGCATGTCTCTCAAACAAATTACCATCTGCCACTTCTCCACCAAAAGAAGAATGAAAAGCTGACGTGACCACTTCTGTTCTCCTTTACTAAACCATGACTTTAGAAGTTTAGTAGAAGATGTAAGCACTGAATTAAAGTGGGGAGGAAGGATGGTAAGTGTGAGTGGATGTAAATACCTATTATAAATATATTTTCAGTATTAGAAAATTATAACTTCTGATACAGTACATACCTCTTCTTATTCAGTGTGAGACCAGCGCAATGGATTGATAGAAGTACCCCCCAAAAGAGTCTAAAAGATACCCCTGAAAGTGAGAGAGTCAGATACAAAGATCAAATGAGGGATGCTGTACTACTCCTTTCCCCGACTGTAAAATGTGGAGAAGATAAGGGCAGTAAAGGAGAGGAGCACACCTAAGTTGGAGAGAAAATGTTAGGATCTTGTTCTGAACTGTATAAAATAAATATAACTTGTACTCAGATCATACTTAGTAAGTCAAGTACATTCAAAATCCATGCTGTCAAGAACTGACATCCATGTGAGGGAAAATGAAGATAATACTCTCTTCACCTCAAACCTAAGAGACTAGGGAGTGGAGTATCACTACATCTCCCAGGTATGTCTCAAGTATGTCACTACATCTTCCAGGTATGTCACTGAGCTATCAATTTGGGAACCAGACATCTGGTACCAAAAGGATATCTATCAGAGGCAATCAACTCTCCAATCAAGAATTAACTGGAACCATCCAAAAGGCAATAACATTAAGTTACAATGAGGGAACCAAAAGGACAGAACTGTAACAATCCCACATACCATTTCTCTGACCCACAGCACAGATGGAGGAAGATAGAGAACCTGAAAAAATGTGAGAGTATTTATGTTGATAGGTTTTACTCAAGTCCAAAACCCAGTTATTGGTGTGATGACATCCATGTAGGGAATAAACTGCATTTTTTGACATATATCGCTCCTTTGTAATTGTTTATCACAAAGAAGGTATCCTATGTTACCTACACCAGCAGGACACTAATGCCCTGCTCTGCACTGAATGTATCCAAGAACTGCTGGTATGGGTATTAACACTTTTACTGGTAAGGAGAGAACAATGCTTCAACCTTCCTAGATCATCTTCAGGTTCTTAACCAGCCTTTCTGAGGTACAATTTTATTTCAAGTGGGTTTCTCATCATCAAGAACCTGCACTGAATGGTTATTGCCATCTTTGTGTGAAATCCATTCAGGAGGATGCCTCCACAGTCAACCACTCCAGCAGCTTGGAACTGTAAAGTGGTAAGGACTCCTGTACTTCACTTGATGAAAGGAGGATGAAAAGGCAATGGAGAGTTTGGCAGAATGTCATCACCTAAACCAGTGCAGTGGGTGACGACAAAATTCTATTTTGAAAAGTAGATGATACTGAGTTATTCACTACAGGCATAGGAAGCTAACCCCTTTTGCTTTATCCATGTTGTTCATCGATGGTACAGTCTGGGATATGAATGTTAACAAGGCAAAATATCATAAGGTTATTCACATATGAGTGATCTTGTGGAACATCCAATCTCAGTGAGCATTGCAAAGCCATGTACAGTGGAGATTTCAAGTTAATAACTGGTAAGGTGCCATTCACTACAGAGTAGGAGAACTGATAAAGGTTTATAAAGATGATGTTGGCAACATCAATTTTGGTCATCCACAAACCGTGAGAAAATTCCCACCTCGGGGTGAGAAAAGGCTTTGGTAAAATGGGCAGGTAAACAAGGCAGTTGAGGAAAGATGAATCTATGATTGGCCTTCAGTCCCCAGTTTTATTGAGGACTACAAAATGTCAGGAATAAAAAAATTGATGAATGATGAAGAACAGGTTTGATGGCCTGCTCAGAAAGCAATTCCCAAGCCACTTCTGACAGATACTGACTGGTCATGGGATCCCAAGTAGGAAGGAAGGAGATTGGAAAAGAAGGTATGGGAGGTAGAAAAAGAAAGAGGTCATAAATCTTCCTGACAAAACATGATGGACCCTTTGAACCCTTGACAACGAAACACCAGCAATGTAAAAAACTGACAAGCTACCCCAGCTGGACTAGAGCCCACCAGTAATGTTGGTGATGTGGGGTGCATTTCTGAGAAAACAAAAAGCACAAAAAATAAGTGTTTGGAGGAGGAATAACAGAAAATGGCAATAGGTGTCACAAGGGGCTTCGACCAAGTCAAATGTCAAACAATATTGATAAGGGTAGATTATTGTTGGGCCAATGCCATCCATGGCTCCCAGGATTGTATCAAAAATGTACTGCTGCAAAAATGGAGTCATACATAAATCCTAAATGTAAATGGACCTGAGCCAAAATTTCATCATAATCTAGTGTGTTTCAACAACAGATAAAACACACATGCAAAGCCACAGCAGAAGACGACAAACACGCTAGTATGGAGGAAAGAAGGAAGAGCATCTCCACACATAACAACTTGGGATTTACATGGAGATCTTTTCGAGAGAAGCTATAAAAAATATATACCATAAAAAGTTTGTAAGGGTAAGATGCTGTTAGTTTATTTAACTGGAAAGACAAATAATATTATTATAAACAGTAGTTTAAAATAGCTGGTTTAATTCCTAATCTCTATGGCTTTCATATTTTGTACATTTGGACTGCAATTGAATTAGACAGAAATGAAAAAAAAACAGATTTGATTTTGATACTGGATTATAGTGTAAATGTAGATGTAACGTGTATATGTAGAAACACACAACACATACATACATATCCTTTAAAGTGATAGCACATGAAAATATTTTTTTTCCAATTATTGATTGTGCTTGCCTTGAATAATATTACACAAAGATGTAATTTGCAAGTGAAACACAAGTAAAGAAGGGTACAAAACATACAAGTTCAAAAACAGTATTTATTACATAACTGTATGAGCCAAAGCACACTGTTGCAAGATCATAACAGAATACCGAAGTGGTGCGAACAATTTCAAACATGAGTGGTATTATTTAATATTTTAACACTAAATATCAACTTTTTGCAGATCATATATTAATGTAACTCCACAAATTGACCTGAAAAATTCTTCACAGATGTACATAACTCTTTCCTGACTATTCATTCAACAATTTTAATGTGTTACTTTCACATCATGATTGTGACTCAATATTTCACTTAATACCCAGTTTGTGAGTCAATGAAACTGAATTCAAAAGTACTGTTATCTTTTCCAACATTCAAATTAAATCCAAAAGGTCTAAATCTGTTAGCCTCTAAAATCATACTTCACTCCAAAAATAACATTTTCTGAATAGTATTTGACCATAAAAAGACTGAGTTTAAGAGCAATCGACTGAGCCATGTTAATCTTTGTAAGACTTTCTTGGCCACTGGCCATCTTCACTGACAGAAATTTGTGAGTAGAGATATAATGGTTTTATAGAGCTAAGGAACCAGATTCTGCACTGACCAACATCTGTAGCCACTACCATGTTTTGTGTGGGATGTTTTCAGACTAGAGTGAGTTTTATTCCTTTACAGCTTGAAAATTAATACAAATTTAGGCAAATGATTGATAAGTCAGATTCCAGATACTGTAATGAGTTCTATTCAGAATTAAAAAAAGAAAAAGGAATACTAAAAGGGTTTGTATAAGAATCAACCCACCAAACATACCTCTCTGATCACAAAAAGAAGAATATGATAATAATGGATGGTTATTTGGTACATTCTCTTTATTTACGACTTTTGTACCAATCATTTCAGATAACATTTTATACTGTTGCTTAAAATAATACAAAAATATGGAAAAACCAGTGAGGTCAGCAGTTGTTCAAGTTAAAAGCTCTAAACTAGTGACATAACAAACTGTTCAATAAACATGTGTCTCTTGTATTCAAAATGCTACAAGAACTACAATATATTAGGCAAAGAAATGGTGATGATACAATATCCTTATTTTACATTGACTTATGAGTACTTACATATGTGCAAGGTGAATGTAATTTTGTAGTTCGAAAGGAAAATTTTCCCATTATTTTTGTCTTCTACTGAACAAAACCTTACAGTTATTACACTAAACTGTTAGTTATTAGTTTGCAGAAATATTTTCTCTAACATTTTACAAAATTTAAAATTTTGAATGAACTTTTCTTCTTTAATTCAAAAACTGTGAATTGTATAATTAGTGGAACTTTAAAGAGTGCTATCTGTTTGATTACTTGTATCAAATGTGAGATTACCAATGTAGAAAAAACAAGCAGACAAGTGCATGAGTCAGAACATTTTGCAGCTAAATAGTTTTTTATGCAAAAAAACCCAAAAAACAAACCAAAATGGGCTACCTGTGTGCCCACTACAAACATGAAAACCAAGTTTCACTGATCAAAGAGAAAGAGTCAACCATTAGTGTGAAAAGTAGCTGGCAACTTTAAATTTACCTTCTTGTTAGCTATTACTGACTTTACAATAATTAGTTGAATCATTATTATTGTATTTGTAATATTGTTATAATCTAGTTTTGCTTGTATGAAGATCAAAAGTATAGAGTGGGACAAAAGTAATTATATAGTTGTTTTGTTTCAAATGTGGTTTGGTTTCTAATTCTAAAAGTCTTGGTGTGAAACAACAATAATTAAACAGGTTCTAATTGTCTTTGTAAGAGATTCTGCAGTACAAACTATATAATATCAACTGTTCCAGCAATATAGTAGAAATTTATAGTAACTTTGGATTGATTCTTTATTATTCTTATTATAAATAATGACAAGTTGTCCTATTTTACGCATTTCAGTGGCTGACAGGCTATTTACAAGCATTTGTAGTCCACTTGTGATCTTACAACAATATACTTAGACTCATTCATCAGCATGACACAAAACAGTTGCTGGGCTTTTGCATTTAATCTTTTATGCTCTTATAATAATTTCAGTTATATTCATATCTTTCAGTGTTGCTGTCACTTAATGAAATGAAATACTGAGAGAAAAATATTTTTATAAGAAATATATATTAGTTGCACTTATATATCAATAAGAGCTTTCGGAAATACTGACAAAAAATACATATTACATTTTTTTATTTGATGATCGTTTGAAAAATCAAATCAAAACCTTTTAGGTAACTAAACAATCTTCTGAGCATAGCTTGTAACTTAGTATTTAAAAATAAAAGAAAATCTTCATTAATTCATAATAAAGAATGCATTCAGTGATTTGAGATTTTACTCTTCCAAAGGCTATAGTGTTTGTTTTTAGGGATACTTTCTAACATACCACACTTAACACTTGTAATAACTATAAATTACTTTAATAATATTTTCTCCGAGACAGTTTATGACAGATTAAGTGTCACAAACAAACAGAAGATGAAGAAACAGCTATTAATCGAATCACAACTAAGGAAAAGGTTATACACATCAGAGGCTACTGTACAATATTTACATATCACAGACTAAGTGACGAATTGTTAGAGATTTATTTACTACTCATGACAGAAAATCACAACTAAGGAAAAAGTTATACATATCAGAGGCTACTGTACAATATTTACGTATCACAGACTAAGTGACGAATTGTTGGAGATTTATTTACTATCCATGACAGAAAATCACAACTAAGGAAAAAGTTATACATACCATAGGCTACTGTACAATGCTTACGTATCACAGATTAAATGCATGTCTTTTTAAACCTTTACTACTTTCACTGCATCAGACAGAAGTATTAAGTGCTTCACAGCTAGATTTTAATAGGAGAGCATGCAATTTTTTATCAGGGCCATTTGTTAAAATATAAATTATGAAATAATTATTTCATAATTAAATCAAATAATTGAAGTTTTGTATCACCTCATTCTGAACCATCCAAACCCTTTCCTTTCTCATCTCATGCACTAGACCAAAGATATCCACGTAGTCATACTTCTGAATGTGTTGTAAGATATGATCTAGAGCAATAAATGTTCCTGATCTTCCAACTCCAGCACTAACAATAAAAAAAAAACATATTTCAGCTGTTTCAGCTTTAAAATTATATAACACTATGTAACAAAATGTTTACTTTTTCTTGTTCCTGGGCAGAAAGTGTTCTTTCCCAATTGCTTATGCCTAAAGTAAATGGAAAAGACTTATTTTTCTCTTCAAACTTTGCTTTTGTGACCTGTGAGTGTATAACGAAAACATGATGGAAGACTATATTTGGGGGCTGATACGTGAAAGTGATTTACATTACAGTCACGAATCTCGAAAAACTACTCACTTCTAAACATTTTTGTAAACTTTAGTATAAATACATATAAATCTTGATTCATATGTTGTTTTATTCAGACCTTATGTAAATGAAAATGTGCAAATTTTTCTGTTTTTACATAGAAAATAGGTTAATTTCTAAATTTCATTATCCAGGTCACAAAAGCAAAGTTTAAAGGGAATAATGGCCATTTTCTGAACTTTTACAGCATAAGCAATTAAAAAATAACACATACTATCCAGGAATAAAATTTGTGTTACATAGTGTAATTTGAGAAACACTGCATATTTTACATTTTTTAGCATGCATCCCACAGTAACTATTAAATATATTAGAAACCTCAAAAACTGTTTGTTAATTGTTTATGCAACGAACAAAGATTGCAAACTTATGGTACTCTATCAGATATATATATTATCCCCAAAAAAAAACTACTTTAGTTGAAAACAGACTTAATTTAACATCAATGCCTTTATTACATGATTATTAAAGGGGAATGTACACTGCAGAAGTCTTCACAGTCTGAAATATCAAAAAGTGAAAATTATTATTGTTATTTTAATAGAGATTGCATTACCTTTCAGTTGAGATAAAAGACAATTCTATAAGACACACTGTTTTACAGCAGCATATAAGTAACAAACGTTGAACAAAACCTAGGTATTTATGAATTATTACCTGCAATGTACTAGTATAGGTCTGTTATCTTGCACTACACGTTCTCGAAAGGTACGAACAAACTTAATGAGTATTTGTGGAGGACTTGGCACTCCAAAATCTGGCCAAGTTGTGAAATGAAAGTGTCTCACCATACGAGATTGGTCATTCTAAATAAAAAAGAAAAAAATGAAGTTATTAAAAAAAAGTTTGAAGTACATTTCTAAAATTTTAATCTAAATATGTTTGGATATAATTTGTTCCCAATAAATAATTTTTTTTTACTTTAAATACAAAAGTATTTTATTGTTTTCACATTACATTTGTGTCGTGCTAAGGATTCTTCCATAGTAAGTGTCAGTGACTTGTAAGCATTAAATTTGACAATAAATGGACAGTACACACTCCACTTGCTTTAAAATAATATATATGTGTATATATAAATATACTTAAAATCTGTCACATGTACATAAAAAATTATTTACACTATGGAATGTTGTTGTTTCTAAAATTCTTCCCAATTCTCTTTTCCTGTCAAAAGCCTACTTAGGTTGATTCAACTATACTAGAATTGAAGTGACAAGACAAACAATTTTTTTTCCCTCTCTTATTACAATAATATCAGTGAATAATTCACTAACACTAGGTCCAATATGGCCAGGTTCCTATGGGCACTTGACACCCAATCTGAGGATCATGGGTTTGCATCCCAGTCCCATCAAATATGCTTGCCATTTTAGCTGTGGAGGCATTATAATATGACAATAAGTCTTACTCTTTGTTGGTTAAAGAGTAGCCCAAGAGTTAGCAATGGTGTTAATTATTAGCTGCCTCTCCTCACGTTTTCCACTGCTAGTGCAGATAACCCTCATGTAGCTTTGCACGAAATTAAAAAGAAACAAACCAAACAAACATGCTATCTCGTAGCTTGCTACAACTGTATCTCGAACTTCAAGTAATTGTCTCCTTTTCATTAAAGTCCACACAGGTTGGTTCAGTTATTTTATAAGACCCTTTAATAAGACAAATTATTCTCCTTATCTCTATTAAACTGCAAAACTCACTTTATGATAAAAACTGTTATGGCTAAACACTCACACACCAGCTAACTTTCCCTTTCTAACAAATTTTCTGACTGAACTACACTTGACTTTTTCAGTATGTTATTTTACTTAACTTGACTTGCTCTTGTTTGGTTGTCTATTTTTATATGTTAATCACTGAGGGCTGGAACTTTCCATTTCAATAGCACAGACTTAACAATACTCAGTAAGAAAAATACTGAAGGTTCATGTAATGTGATGTCAACAATATTAGTAATGCTTCGACAACAATGTAATTACAAACACAATGTACAACTAGTACAGAATTAAGTAAAGAAACTTGTCATAACTACTGTCTTTAAAATAATTAACTTTTAACTCTTCTGTCATGGAAAACTAAACAATCATTAACTATTAACAGATGTATTGTGTATTAGATAATACCTACAGATATTTTTTATTGAAATTACTCACTTACGTAAAAATGGAGTTAATCTTTATCAGCTAAATGTAAACTACAGTTATACCTAATAAGACAGCACTGTGTATAACTCTTTGAAACCTAGAAGTGAACTAAGTATGTTTTCATCCAAACCTGAGTTTCTTCAATAAATTCATATAGGCAAAAAGTGATATTTAATATCACTTTTAATATATTTTAATATTAATTTTAATATATTTCTTAAGTTAAGAAAGATACAGTTAAAGACTGTTAAAACATCTGTATAAGAAACACAGAATCTGATATTTTGAAGAATAGAGTTAATCTGCATTAATGGGAGATCTGTGTGTCCAGCACTCTTAAACAATCTTTGATAATTTCATTAAAGTAATCTGACATCTACATTTTAAAATACCATTAACAGTTTACATAACTTTCTACAATATAAATTCAAAACGTTAAAATAACTAAGGATTAATTCATATTACAATTTCATACAAAATATTTCAAACAAAATTCTTAACTAACAACATCACAAAATGTGATTTTTGTGCGGAACTCTTAATTTCATAAATTTTTGCAAAAGCATATTTTGAGTTTTATTTACAAATTTTATGAATCATAATAAAACTCATTATACCTTGCAGACTTGAAACTCTGATATTGTCCAGTCTGTATACAGGGATTCATTAAAAACAGTAACTTCAATATCTCCATAATACACGGGTTGTGTGTCAAATGGCCAATAATGATCACACTTTTCTCTTCCCTTCTCAATACAACGAGTGAGCATAACAATTACACGGATGTTCTGTTCCCATATCATTCTCCAGAAGTCGTCTCTGGTACTAAGAAGAGGGCCTTGAGTCACTATGAACTCTCGAGGAGAATTGTACCCCTAATGAAATTGATACAAGGTTAAGAATGAATGAGAGATTTGTTTTTTATTAACATCTGTCTATCTAAGTCAGATGGCTGTTGTTATTTGTAATATTCACTTTCTGAATTACTTCATGTGAGAATTTTCATGAAATGAAATTGAAGTACAATATATTTTTAAAGAATACAAAAAATACTCATGCAAAGAGTAATTCTGAGCTTTAGTATTAATACAATCAGCAAATAAAGTATACTTTTTGAGCTATTATATATGTTGGAACAGGAATATTCTCTTTATAGATGGATTATTGAAAGACAATTTATGAACTTTATTCAAAGCAACAAATCAAACAAATACAAAATTAAGAAATCCATGAGTTACACTCACAGGAATATAATTAGCATTGATATAATCAGAACCTTCCTCATCATCTGTGGGAAGTAGCTTTACACGAGAATGGTCATATGGTAGAATGTTGGTGAAACGATTCTTTGGTCTGTTAACAGGTAAGTCTGCTGCAGAACATGGTTTTTCACGTCCTACATATTTGAGAAGTTCAAACTCTTCAGAGAACCTAAATTCAGAATCCGCTGACATAATTTTAAAATGTTCTGCAAAATCTCTCAACTTGATGGGCCGACTGTAATAATAGAAAAAGACAAGGTTTAAACACAATGTAATATTTTCATGAAAGTAAACCATTTGTCAATTTGCCCAAATAAGGCTACAATATCAAGTTTTACACTATATGTCTAATTTCTGCAAACTAATGAAATAAAAACTTTGTTTCAGATAAAGATGAATGAAAATAAAACAATCAGTAATAGTTCTAGGAATTTGCACTTGTTGGGAAGGTTTTTTTTCTTCAAGTTATTTGCTTGTTTGTTTATGTTGAAAACATATAGGTACTTCTATGGATAATCTTTGTCATGCCCACCAATTATACCAAAATATGGTTTACACAAGCCCTCAACCTTACCTCTCATACAATGGGACAATTTAACTTAAAAAAAAAATGTAGTTAAAAGCAGCATTTAACTACCAACCTGTATTACAAACAAAAACACAATAATCAGAGCTAAACGAACTAAAGTTGTTGACTTTATAATGTTTCTGTTTATGACCTAATGTTTACAGTAGACAAATCTGCTTTCAACAAAAATATATGCTTTTATTGTTGCACTAACATGTTTGCATGATGTAAATTAAACTTGGGGGCAAGAATTATTAACCAGCCTCTTTTTTTTAAATACTACAAATAATATTTTTCAAATGTTTTCCAACTCATGTAAATGATTAATCCTTGAAGTTAAACATATTTATCTAATGCCTGATTACAAAAACATGGTCTTTCAGCTGAGATAAGAGTGCATATCCTGCCCTTCTGGAAATGCCTCTGCAAACTCTATGTGCTTATAAAAATGCATTTTAACGTACATTAATCAGTACTTTAGTTTAGGTATGATTTATGTTTCTTTCACATTTGTTTCAAAATTTCAAGAAAACAATCACCTTATTATGATTTCACTTTCATTAATTGAAAAGGCATCTTCTTTTCCAAAAACGTCATTGGTTTTCTTGACAAAAGGTCTAAAACGGTGACGGTATATAATGATAAGAATGATGCCCATGGCAGCCAGAAGAAACAAAGGAACAAGAACTCCAGCAATAAGTGCAGTGTTATTTGGATCTGTTAATTAAAATTTACAAAACATGTGGGAAAATAATTATTAGAGAATAAAATAAAAGCTGGTTAAATGATTAAAAAGCACATTAAAAATGAATTTTCCTTTGAAATTCACAATGTCACAGCCATATCTTAAATTAAGAAAAAAAATTAGAAAATTAGTATAAAAGAAAACTATCAAACAACAAGAAATAATTTTTACCACCTTAATTTCAACATTTATAAAAATATTCTTTTGAAACATATGTATACTATAAATCCCAAAAAAAGGAAAATATAATGTCATATAAAAGATTCATACTTTTATTCTCTTACTGATAATACATAGTAACTTCTGCCCTATGTAGGTTTGAAATATTACAATGTATATCATATGATAGACTGAGAATGATTCACATATGTACTTAAACTTTATTAAAATACACTTCATAAAAACACTTAAAGTGTCACTGCAACTCAGGAAGATTTCTTGGCAAAAATATATCATGATACATAACATTAAACAAGCTCATTTTTCCTTATGATGAGGAAATATAAAAAAGCCACTCAAATACAAAATAAGTTGACGGCTTGATAATATGTGCATGATATAAGTTACAAAGATACTCTAAGTAACATATGACAATCCGGATGGTTGTGCTACCAGGCACTGACCCCTCATGTGACTCGGGTTGTGTCAACAGGTACTGACTTCTCATGTGAAGACCATACTATTTAACTAATGACCACCAAAAGCAATCTGATACATAGCAAACAACCTACAATATTCAGACTTTATATTAAATTATCAAACTGGTACTTAACAGGTGGTGAAAGAGAGCCCTTGACTTGTGTTACCAATGTCTTTATAGTTGCCTACTGAGTTACTGATTCCATCTTTTGCTTTTTTTTTTTTAAACTACACCACGTGTTACCTGGTTTTCCGATAATTTCACTTTCTTCAGATGTAAATGATGATTTATAGCATTTCCACTTTCACCTCACTACAGCGGAAGAGGTCAATATCCTACCAATGGAATTATACTGGATTTGATAAGGATGCTTTCCTTGCGAGTTTGTCAGCTTCCTCATTATGTTTATTCCTGTATGGCCAAACATATGTATCCAAGTGATGGTCTTACCATGTGACTGTTTTGCTTTCTGCCATACCAACAGATCAAACACTCTAAATTTATAGAGTACTGCTTATGAGTCAGCACATATATCATAATGGTGACACTGACAATTTGTGGTTTGGCACTTTTAGTAATCCAGAGGATAGATTGGTTTATGGTTTCCATTTACATACTTATGTTGCTTGTGGGAAGCTTGATTGCTCAACCAATCTTACACAGAATGTTGTTGCTCCATTAAATGATGAATGCCCAACCATTTCTGTCACCATCTTTGGTGTAGGAACCATCTGTGGCTATGATGCTCTTTAAGAGTTGTGACAGACGTTTTTAGCTTCCTCCCCAAGTCCAATCTCTACATTTTCTGTTAAGGCTGATATCCACAAATCCTAGTGGATCTAAATGTTTATTCCAACTGGGCAAACCTGATATTTGCTATTTATGGGTTATCTCAGTGGCAGCTGTATATCACCTGTACACTGGTACCTTTGGTAGCCCCGGATAATTTAGTGTTAATGAGACTGGTGTAGTTGAGTTACGTTTGCCAAAGATTATCCTAGACACTTCGTTGTTTCTTCCAAGGGAAAAGTAGTGTCTACAGAAGATGGTAATGGCTTGCTCTCACAAGTTTGCCCATTGTAGAGTGTGTTGAACATGGCTTTGGCAGGACTAATGACCATTTCCACTAGGTAATTCAATCACTCTGCTAAGGAATGGGCTCATCCTTCATTTAGTTTCAACTGTACTAGAGCCTTTGCTGCACACCAGAATGTCATCAGCATAGTAGTATATGGTGTATATATTGAAAACTATACAGCAACAATGTAATAAGAGTGAATTTAGTTTTCAAGCATATTTCCATCACAAGTCCCCTAATATTTGAAAATTTTCTAAATTTAACAGCTAATATTAAAAAAAACACATTTCTGACGACTAGTATACTTACAGGTATTTTGAATTCAAGTCCACATCATAAAGAAAACTCAAAACTTCCTGAACACAGTATTGTAACATATATTCTTTATTACAGTGCACACTATGTTTTTAGGCATTTTAGAAAGACATTTTAGTGTAAAACCTGGTTTCTCATGATGAAAACATGATAAATTAAGCAGAGCAGTTGCTGATTGTGGATAAAATAAAAAGACTAATTTTAGTTAGTTGCTTGGCAATTTATCCCTAAAATGAAGTAGCAGAATTTTAAGGAAATGAAATAATGAAATTTCTGGTGACTTTCTTTTTTGCTTTATGTTTAAAAGCATAATGACAAAAATGCAGAATTTACATAAACATAATAGTGCAGAAACTAGAATTCAGAAATTATAGCACTACAATAGAGATTTTTTTTGCAACATAACTTATTATTCAATGTTTTGATTTTATTACCTGTTTGTACTGGGGGAGAATAAACAGTATCAGCAAACTTATCAGTTGTTGTATAACCACGCAGTTTAATTCTGTACATAGATCCTGCTTTCAAGGGCCCATTACAGTATCGTGTTGAAGGTAGACAATCCATGTTTCCTATAATGAAGTCTTCCACTGAACTATCATTAAATGGTTGATATGGTTCTGTCACCTAGGTTTATAAACAAAGGTACAATAAATATTTATAAATGTATTTACTTTGATTTTAACAACAAAGCTCTAATTAAAGAGCATCGCTCACTTTTAATTTATGTAGAAGTTATCTTTATAAAACCTGCTGCAGACAGTAATTGATAATTCAACTGTGACACAATGCAAATAGGAGCACAAACATCTGCTCAAAATCTCATTTACCAAGTTTTTAAGACTGACAGAGGGCTTATTATATCATCAGAACAAAAGACCCTGCCTGATACAGTCATATACCATACATTTCTATTTTCTTGTAATATCATAGTATGTACTATGAAGTTATTCTTAGTTTTTACAACAACACATAGTTGAGAAAACCATCAAGTTCATCCATTTAAACTGCTTTTGCCCTTCTTTATTAGGAGATAATATAAGTTCTGGCATAGGGTGGGTATTGCTGTAACACTGCACTTTGGCAAAGCTGTTGACAACAGTGTCATGCAATCATTGAACAGATGATATTTCAAGGTTAAGGCCTCATCTATGTTTGAATGAAAATAAATAGTCATGTGATTATTGCTCATCATTCT
Source organism: Tachypleus tridentatus (assembly GCF_004210375.1). NCBI lineage: Eukaryota > Metazoa > Arthropoda > Merostomata > Xiphosura > Limulidae > Tachypleus > Tachypleus tridentatus. The sequence goes on along the minus strand of NC_134835.1, from coordinate 82,570,324 downwards.
AGATAAATAAAGCACTTCTTATATAATGTAAGAAACATTGGAACTGAAAAGTTTGGTACACAGTTTTAAAGAATAAGTAGCCTGAAGGAAGATCTAGTACTAAAAAATGTTCTTTGTTTAAGAATACCAAGCATTGTAAATTAATAAAGACTGTTCATTTTTTACATTACTTTGCATTTAGCCAGCATTTTTTGTGCTCAGACTCATTTAGTCAGGGATACAGTATTATTCCATAATCATTATCCTGCTAAATACCCTTTTAATCTGTAAACCTATACAGATTATCCCTAAATATAGGGATAATCTTTAAGTGCTACACCATTGCACTTAAATTAATTCAGTTTGATCTGATTATTCCACACCTATATTATGAGTAAATACAGTCACACATTTAGCATCACCTATTACTGGGACATTCACTGCCTCTAAAATGCAGCCTATTAATGACTTGTGGTACTATAAACAACTTAATACACAGTTACTCTGTGGTTTCATGTGTATACAACACTTAATGCCATATTGCCATTGTCCACTTCTATTAAACATTAGTTCAGCCAACTAACTAGCAGATCAACAAATAACTTTTAAACAATGTGATGCAACAGCCAGAGGTCAGCCAATAAATAAGAACATCAAACATTATCACAGTTTTAAAAAAAATATATTACTTGTAAAAAAACTAAACAGCAGACAGAAAACATTGTATATTTATTTTGAACTCATGAAATTTCAGGCCAAGACCTTTCATCAGACATGCAAACACCATTATAAGAACCAAGTAAGAAACAAATCTGAATTGGAGTATCCAAATGGAAAAGTATAAACAACATCATATACACATTACAAAAATAGGAAAATAAAACAAACAAGATAGTAAAACACAGATCTATGATAATTAATAAAATAAAACATTTGTAAATGATTGTTTGTTTTTGAATTTCTCGCAAAGCTACATGAGGACTATCTGTGCTAGCCATCCCTAATTTAGCAGTGTAAGACCAGAGACAAGGCGGCTAGTCATAACTACCCACTGCCAACACTTGGGCTACTCGTTTACCAGCCCTATTGTTAAAAACAGAACTATAATTTATAGAACTAACTAGATTCTTTAAAATATATGGTGGTAGTCTAATCTCTAAAAACAATGTTAATAACTTTCTTTAAAGTAATGTCATGGAAACTAGATTAACAGTTTCTTCTCATCACCCATATGTACTCAGTGCACCCATATCAAGCATCATTATTTACACTAATTGTTTAACATAATATCATATAACACTAAACATTAATTGGGAGACTTTTGTAAAATTTAGCTAATTTGTGCTTAAAAGTTAGCAATTAATAATGAATGATAACCATTCACTACTTTTGTAAACTTGAGCAAGAAACTGCTAATCTTGTTTTCTTAGCCTAACCAATATTTATATATTTGCAAATGTTTTTAACTGCTCTAAATCAGCCATCTTTAATCTGAATGATAAAAAATCTAAAAAGCTTCTACCTTTACTCTTAGATGAAGCTGTAGTGCAATTTTCAGACAGAAAACTCACACGACATTTTACACAGGTGTGCACAAACATTTTGGTCAAAACTGAGCAGTTTTTGTTGAATAACTTTGTATACATAGATTATATTTAGACCAATTTAAATCTACTTGTAGGCTGTACAAATCCATCAGTGCACAAAATTTGAAAAAAAAATCCACAAAAGTGAAGTATGTTTTTCTGTGAAATAATGTCTCTGTATTTTAGGTGCAAAAACAAAAAAACAGGAAGAAATTTGATCAAAATTGGAAATTTTATAACTTGCACATTTCTTGAGATAGCCTTAAAATTTGGTATGTGATACAAGGGCTCAGTAGAGCACATCCATTGAAAATACTGGTAATTTGTATAAAATCACACTCTCAGCTACAGAAAGTGAAAATGGTTAAACCTTATTTCACTTAATAACACACAGCCTGTTCTGCATGTGTTTTGACTGCACAACGGACTGCCATGTGTCTTGATAAGGGGAAGAAAATACCACAAAATTTCCTTTCTACAATTTATAAATTATTAGTTAAAGAAATAAAAAGAGAAACATGAGAACACAGTCATGCAAGTATGTAAAATTTAGGTCGTAGTGATGAGAAGGAAACAATAAATGAATAAAAAGAGAAACATGAGAACACAGTTATGCAAGTATGTAAAATTTTGGTCGTAGTGACGAGAAGGAAACAATAAATGAATGAAGATTTTTTATTCAATTCCATTTAATTATCTCAACGTGGGCTTTATTAACTTCGCCAACCAGATGACCAGTCTGTGCTTATTTAAAGTCTTTACAGACTGAATACTTTGAACTTTCAATATAGTGTGTATAGCTTCACAAAATATGGCAGCCTTTCAGTTAACACTATAAGTATTTCACATAAAAGAATCATATTTTTAGCAAAGTATTTTTAACAAATTAAAATAAAGCTTTGACCACACATATATAGTGAACATTTGTTTTGATGTTAAGATTAAAAATAATTTAAAAATAGTTTCTCTAAACTACTTCTATGCAGAATCCGTCAATTTGACTAACTAGCAACCACCAAAGAAAAAAAATTGACATAAATCTAAGTTACTTTTTTCTTCCTATACTGATTTCATATTGTAACATAAAATAGCATTTATTTATTTTAAGCAGCTTTAAGCTCATAACAGTATACATCTATAAATTGTAAATCACTCAGTGAATGTGAGGTTCATGTTATGCTATCAAAATACATTACCTAAGAGCTATTATGAGCTACTTGTGTGTTTAATATATAATTAAACATAAGAGAGAACTGTTAACAAATCTTGAAGGGGAGGATGAGGCAGGAGGGATCTGACTTTCTATTTGCTGGCTCTCTAATCAAACAAAACTGAAAGGTATAAAAATTATAATTTGTTTGAGAAATGATGATTTTTAGTGAATAATTTGTGTTTCATTTCATAATTTTTAGAAAGGTGGTGGATAAAATAGTGAAGAGAAGATGCCTAAGGAAATTCAGAATTTTTTAAATTATTACCTTGTAGAATTATGAACTTAAAACTTATTTGTTATTAAAATATGTATTATTTGCTAAGATTTTATACTATATTAATTGGTATAACACAAAGTAGTTCAACAAAATTTTGAATGTAAGATATTAAAACTTTGTCTCATGAGCAGCAAAGGAAACTTGGGGTGAGAGGTTTAAGGAAGGAGTTTCCAGGATGAAAATGATGTGTTGCTCTTTGCTTTCACCTCAGGAATGTTCAACTAGAGCAGAACTTAAGATAACTGGTTTAAGATGTGAAAGCTCATGTTTTTCATTGCAAAAATGTTGAGAAATTAGCTGATATTACCATTAATAACATGTATTTCATGTTCATGAAATCTCTTACTTCCTTTTGGGCCTTCTCATCAGTACATAAATGATTACAAAAATCATAAGTGATGAAGGGGATAACATACTCAGAAAAAACAAACATATTGATAGGTACGTCTTTACAAAACTGAAACAATCAAATGATATAAGCTTGTTTTCTTCAAATTTGCACCACTTTAAATATTTTATAAATTTCTTGTAAATGAAAAAATCTTGTTAATCCAGAATTTTGTTACCTGATATGGAGGCCAAGAAGAATAAATCTGAATATCTGCCCATGATGGCAGCTCCAAACTACTGGATTCCTTTGCAGTATCTTCAGCAACTATCAGTGTATATGCTATGATAGTGCCATGAGTATTAGCAAAAAAATGTTTATGGTACCTTACTTGAATTGTTGTGGATGTATGACTGATTATAGTAGGAAAAATATGACTTGATGGTACAGGAGGAGCTGGAAAATAGAAGTTTTACTTAGGATATCCCCACAAAAGAGTAGTTTCGAAGACACAACTTAACATATAGTTTTGACACTGAAAGTTGCAAAAGTAAACCTCACCTACTTTCAATAAAACAAGTTAATAAAACCTCAGACATTTAGATAAAAGTATCAACAGAATCAGGGATAAATTTACCAACAAGGAATTTAACTGCAATGTTACTACTTTAATGAATACCAGTCTGTACTAAGAACTTCTGAAAACTTTCTATTTATTGGTATGCAAATACTTTGAAAAGAATCTACTAAAAATATGTGCATCACATTGTATAATTGCATAGTATCTTCACTTGATTTTCAACTCAAAGTAGAGTTATTGCTAAATGTGTTTAACAAACTAATCTTTATAATATTAAAAATTATGTTTAAGCACATGAATATTGCCAATATATTTATAATTAATAATGAGATCATAAGAAATGTATTACGTTAGAATGGTTACTTCAATAAACAAATATTACACAAAGAACAATTTTGTGAAATGAGACTGGACACAGATAATGGAAATAGAAGAGGCTGTTTTGTGTAGATATGAAACAGTCCATAGAATAAGCAGTCATGAACACAGCTACATATTATAAGTCACTGGAAATTTTTAAACACCATGTAAATTACTTAATTTATAAGCCAAAAAATTATACAGTTAGTAACAGCTTTTTCTATGCCTTGAATAAATATTTAACAAATAGCTAGAATAACTATATGATTGTCCATCTGAGGAAATATTTTAATAAAGTTGCAGTTATTGTTAAGTAGTTTGAAAGGTACTAGAACAGGCTGTTTATGTTTTCACAGTAGAACCTTCTGTTTTGTGACATCATGTTCATTCATGTTTTAATAGCACTCAACAATTGCTTGTATGATATTTTTTAGCTTAATGGTCTCAGTTACAATTAATCCCAATATACAATATATGCATAGCATACTTTACAGGTATCCACTATTCAAAATGTATTTGGGATGAATTCTGGGGCTTTTCTCACATTCTCTGCTTTGATTTTTTTTTGTAGGATGGTATAAAATAAAACTTTTGTACAAATGGAAGCAAAGATGAATTTTTTTCCCTTCAAGTTTCAAGTTGATATCAGAGATATAGAGATAAAACCATAAAGCAATGAATATCATACAAGCTTTAGGATTTATCCAAAACTTCTGAAAAAGCAAGTTGTCCTGTTGATGATATGTGGTATTTGTATGACTTTATCATGTGATCTACACAACATATAATACAAAATTGCTATTAAACTTAGAGATTTCCTTGAGATATTACATATGCAGCAAGGGGACAAGGCAAATACATCTGTGCAGGAATATATGGAAATATAAGGTTAGTATACACTACAGATTTCATGACATATAGTACATATAGAAACAGATATTATGCAAGAAGGTCTATAGCATGATGTAGTGAAAATATATTGTTTTATACAAAACATAAACATGTAAAATTATTGTGGTTTTAATCAGAACCATACAGTTATACTGTGGGACTACAAACTAATTAGATAAAACTAATTTCTATTGAAAAGTAAAACAAACTTCAGATACTATTAACATAACTCAACAATGAAAAAATATGTCATACCCCAAATAGGCATGGTTTCTTCATGAATCACTTTCTTCCCAGGTCCAACCTGTGTAAGTGCTTGAATCTAAGCAAAATAAATTCTTGTTGTAGTAAAGTATATGGGTAAACATCTATCAACACCTACAAAAACGTTATTAGAATAAAATGTATTGATCATTGACATATCAAATCCTGCTTATCATCTCAGATTATGTATTTAACAGAGGGTGGTCCAAATTATCTTTCCTATTTTAAAATTTAGTTATTAAATAACTAAAAAAATACAAACAAGTAGTTTTGAAGATCTTGTAGCACAACTCAAGCAGTCTTTATTGGTATGTAAGTAGACTTCTACATGAACACTATTAGTGGCTTTCAGTGGATCTAACTGATATTTCATTTCAGTACACATTCATTGCAGCATGGTGATAGCATCTGTTATCCTGATCTTTAGCCCTGTGATGTTTTCTATAGATATGCAATACACAATGTCCTTAATATACCCCTCAAAGAAAAAATTCTGGTGGAGTGATAATTGGCAAATACAAAAAAACCACATAACTGGCCCAACTCCACTCAATCTTTCACCTTGGAAATATCTCATCTAGAAAGTGTCTCAGCAACAAATTCTAGTGAGATGGCACAACGTTCTTTGAAAGATTTTTCATGGTTGCATTTCCTGCAGTTCTGTGACAACAAATTCTTCCAGGATGGCAGGGTACATGTTCCCAATAACAGTGCTCTCAGCAAAACAGAAAGGAACAATAATGGTGTCACACATGAAACTGCACCACATATTCACCTTTAGGCAATTTTAGTGATGCCATGGAAGTTTTCTGGGCAGCAAACACAGAAATTATGACAAATCACTTTAACCAAGGTATGAAATGTAGTCTAAACAGTACATAAGCTAGAAATGTGTTGTCTTAATCTGTGGGGTCAAAAGAGATTTACCACAAATATCATGCACTGTGGTCTGCCATCTGGTTGCATTTCATGTACCAACTGAAGTTTGAAAGCATTTTTAAATAATATGGCATAGTAAGCTCTCGTGAAACATACCAAAGTGATTTTCATGGGTTATGCTCAAATAATTCCTGTACTCGACTGTAACATGTCACTGGCATAGGGGCTTTGCTGGATATAAGAATGTTTAGTGTGTTATTATTTAGTTAATTTTATGACTTAATTTTTAATGTCTGATTAGCTTTTATGACATGAGTGCTGAAAGCTTGTTTTAAAAGTGTAAGTTTTGACAAATTTTATTATATAACTGTGTACAAACTATATTTTGTGCATGCAGTAAGATTGTTTTAATAAGCTTTAGTAATATTTTTGGCATTAAATTACTTGAATCTTTGGCATTTTTCTCTTTACTTTAGGTAAGTATTGTTCCATTATAGCAATGAATAGTTTAAAGAATGTTTGAGGCCTCAATGAACAAATTACACATATTAGTGATGAGCAAGTGCATGTTCAGTAAAGAAAAGTCAAATAAGAGGTAACTAGGCAAATCTAGACCAAGTCACTGGCAGTTAGCCACTATGTGCAATTTATAAATAAGAAAGAAATCAAATCAGAAAATGCTAAATTACTAGCGAAGTTAGACTGTGTAATATTGTTAGTTTAGCTGTAAAGGGCAATACTGAAAGCAAGTTTCAAAGTTTAACAGATACAAGGAGAACACTTTGCCCTGTGAAAGGGTGTTCTAAAGTAATTGAACCCAACTGTGTGGACTCTGACAAAAGGAGATTATTTAAAGTTCAGAATACAACTATGATAAATCATGATATAAGGTAAGTGAACAGATCACAGATTGTGCAATAAAAGCACAGTAAAGAAAAAATAATGTCTAATCAATTCTGTTTTAAAGTAATTAAACTAGCCCATGCAGATTTTTCACAAGAAAAAAATAATTATTTAGTGTATACATGCATTCAAGTTGTTTTGAATATGTTATTTTAAAACAAGTGAATTGTGTGCTGTCCATTTATTTTTTGAATTTACCACCAATAAGTCACAGACATCTACTGTAAAAGGATTCCAGCCCACACATACATATTAAAATCACAATATTTGGTGAGTTAGTCAAAATTATTCAGTGGTAAACAAGAATAAAAAAAAAGGACTTTGAATGAAGGAACAAATAAATAGACCTATATATGTATATATACACAACCACAGTTGTAGCAAAAGTAGTGTAGAAATTACAGTCACAATACATAACCATGTCAACAGACTTTGATAAATGGCTACAAACAAGACAGTGTCTTAGAGTTAAAAGACAGTGAACTATGACAGTTTGTTAAATAGCAACAAGCAATAGAGAGAGAAAACTGTAGGCAGAGAAATGAGGAAGAAAACTTTAAAGAAGAAGAGGAAAGAGAAAAACTGAAGAAGAAAATGAGGAAAGACTGGATGTAGAAAGAGAAAGAATAAAGACAGGAGAGAGACAGAGAAAGAGTACAAAGATAGAAAGAAGAAAGGGAGAAGAGACATTGCATATAAAGAGATTAAGAGCACAACTTAAGAAAGAAGAGAAGGAAGAAAAGGAGAGACTGGAAACAGAGAAAATAAGAGCACAAAATGAGATCACCAAGCTCCCCCAAGAAAAAGATAGATGACTCAAGAATGACAATGGGGTCAGGGCCAACAAAATCAAGCCTCTCAAATCTAAAGAACAGAAAGATGACACTGATGCTTTCCCGGAGAAATATAAAAAAAAATTTGCCCAATGTAAAAACTGGAACATAGGTGACTGGGCAATCTGTCTCAGCCCATTTCTCACAGGAAAAGAGCCCCAAGTATATGAAGTCATGACATCAGAAGATGCCATGGACTATAACAAATTAGAAATGGGCTTGATGAAATGCTATGAACATGCTGAGAAAGGTGTTCAGTGAAAATCCAGAGAAGTCAAGCCTGACACTGGAGAGACTGTATTTCATTTTGTGGCACATCAATAGAGGTATTTTACAAGATAAACTAGCATGGCCAAGTGAGATAACAGTTTTGAGGAACTAGCAGATCTACTGATAAAAAAACAGTTTATGATCATATGCACAACTGATATGTTACTGTTCCTAAAGGAGAAAACACCAAAAGATGTGGATGAGGTGATGAAGTTAGCTGCACAGTATATGAAAGCCTGTGGGGAAAGTTTAATGGAAAAGTCCAAGAAAATGCAGTTAAAATCTAAACTAGTGGTGACTGACCAGAAGTAGGTGTCCACCTATGGTGACAAGAGATTAACCCTTTCCACACAGATCACAGTTCAAAGGCAATGCCATCATGTTTGTTGACTTGCACTAAAATTTTATTGAGCTACTATTGCATGATTTTATGTCAATAAATTTAGTATAAACTGTGGAATATACTTCAAATTTTAGTAGTATACATTATACAATTTTTAATTTAAAACTAAATATTAAAAAAAATACAGTTAAACATCAATTTTTGTATGTAAGATTAATTCCTACTGTATGCAAGACATTTGTTTTTATCTACTTCTTAATGACAATTGTTTGGCTTTAATCAGATTTTGATGCACATTTTGTTTTAATAAATCTTAGTGTTTTTCTTTTTTACTAAAACATGCCTATGAATTTTGTTTATTTAACAAGTTGTTAGTATCCAAACAAATGTGTCACTTTAATACCTACAATTTTAAAAAGGGATGTGTTGTACATTATATGTGGACAATAAAAACGAACACGTTAATCACAGAACTAAAATATTAAATATGGTAGGTAAAATATGAAACTTATTCATTTAAAAAGTCCACTAATGATATTAATTTAAAACTACATAAAGTAGTCGTTTTTGCAATTCAAATAATGTAAATTTGCCAAAAAACAACAATAAAAAAATTTAAAACTAATACGTCATACACAGAGAATCAACTTGCTCATATGGAAAACTAATTACATTTAACTTGTGAATGGAAGTTTGTAATCAACAAATCATGATATTGTTTTTCAGATAAATTTTTCATTTATCTTAATAAAACTGTATATAAAAATGCTACCTCAAATACATAGGTTTTTCCAGGAATAAGGTTCAGTATGGTTCCCATGGTTTTTGTAGGTCTGAATATATGATGATGAGAATCCTCTAATTCCTTGAACAACAATTAAAAGATTGAAAATAAACTTATATTTAATAGTTTATTAATAAAATCTGTATTTAAGCTAAGACCAGAGTTACTAAAGACTTCTCTACCCATTTATTATACACAGATGTAACAGATTTTTTGTCAGTACACATGAAATATATCATTATGTTAGTTAAAAGTAGGCATGAATAAATCCACACTTCTCTATGAAAATAACATTCCCCAGTTTAATATCAATATCTTCTAGTACTTTGTGATACAATCTATTTGATATTACAGCTTTAATTGGACTCAACAGTAAAACTTGATAAAGTATGATTTTTTCACTCCTACTTAAACAGTCCAAATTGCAATGAGAATGAAAAAATAAAAAGTTCATAAAGCATTTTAAAACTTCATATAATATTCAAATTTGAAATGAAAAATATACAAATGATAAATCATCTTTCAACTTCTTGTTAGCACTTGTACTTAATAAAGTGTTGTGTGTTTTTAATTCCACATTTAAGCTCTACAAAGAAAGATGTTTTTTCACAATTTAATCACTGAAACTTGAGATGTATTTACAATTTGAAAAATTGTTTAACTTTATTTGTTTCATAAATTTTCTACATTTGATCCTTGAAATAGCTTGGTATTTCATACTTCAAAAATATCATACTTCAATAAACTCACTTTCCATATGTTGGAATTGTGAAATAGTCGTAAAGTACTAAATTTCATTGTTAAAGCATGACAGATTTACTATACAGTGTCGTAAATTTTTAAAGTTTAAAGTATATTTTTGATAAATAGAAATGTACAGCATATATTAAAGAAAAAAGTGCAAGTGAGATTTGTATTATTTTCCATTTATCATTTTGCCAAAAAGTCTTGATTTCTAAATTTAAAAATATCATAGCATACTTCAAAGACAGGTTCAAGTCTAGACTGTCAGCCATACATTACTTCATGTAAATTGGTTTATAAATGCAAAAATAATTATTTAAAAAAATTACAGTTAATCTACATAGAATAAAGAAATTAATAGCCCAGCCTTATTTTGTGTAAATGTTTCAAGCACTTGTAAGCAATTTCTTAAAAATACATTTGCCAGGTATAATGAAATTAGGAGAAAAATGTTACTTATTATATTTTTAAAGCTTTTAACAGAGATAATATTTCTTACCTTCAAAACAAAGTTGACCATAAATCCTGTGAGTACTCCATTATAGTCATCTGATGGAAGATACCACTGGAATGTTATGGATGATGGTCTGATATCAATGGCTTTGAAAAAATGAACTTTTCCAGGAACTAAAAATTAAAACATTTGAAAAACATATATTGTCTCACCAATATTAAAATGTCGTAAGCTTTCATACTTAAGGATTATCAAACTGTGGAACCTGGAGCTAATGTCAGTGGTATACAAAATCAATTAATATAAAAATTATAAAATTTGTTATAAGTTAAATCTAAGCTTCCTGAGTACATATATACACTGTTTTCTCACTTCTATATTCAACTTCACATGCATAGACCTGCTACTGTGTGCTTTTCTTCAACAATAAAAATCACACCAGATATCTTCAGTTATAACACAAAAAACAGCCACATATTTCCCATTAATAGCATGTGTTAAAAAAATTCTTCTACTGAATTTTTTAGTTTGCTTTCGTTAAACCCAGGTTTGTATTTTAAAAAAATATTTAAGCAAAAAGCCTGAAAACTGAAGAATCACTGATTTAAATTATAAAACAAAATATTTCATCATTTATAAATTTATTTTTAACATTTTTACTTTTTCTGTAAAAATAAAATACAACACTAATTAAATGTCAAAAACACAGTATAAACACATTTATTTTATATAATGGAATATTCAATCACATTTACTTTGTTTTGATGCAGTTTCCCAAAAAACACAACAATCATTTTAATGAAATAAATGGATTACAATTTCTTAATAAGTAAGCAATCCTTCATTTAGTAATTTCATTATTCACCAGAATCTAAATTAATTGTTTACCTTAGAGCTATATGAATTTAATGACAGGTGGTTGAGTGCATTATACTGAAATAATTTTGAAGTCTCACCGAGTTGTTACAGTCAATAATGCCATCTCCATCATTATACTGTCATGTCCAAAGCATAGCACTTCTCATTGCATGCTTACCATAATTCATCTATTGTATGAAACAATGGTTCCTCAGAGCCTTTGTAAAGGTATGTATATATAAATGTGTAATTGCTACATTTAATGATTTGATTGGTATGTTTTTATATTGACTAGTATAAAAATCCTTTCATTCTCCAGCTTCTTGAGGTTATGCAATGGTTGATTGGAAGGTATGATATGAAGCCTTATCTTGGTGAACCACTACCCTACTGGCTTCATTTCCTACATAAAACTAGTATTCCTGTGTGGTACAAAAGGTCATTTCTATCAACTCTCCTGATTTCTAACTTGTCCCTGGTACAGTATCTAATGATGAATATGAATGCTTTTGAAAATGTTTCATAACATTCTACATAGTTTTTCAGTCACTAACTGGTAAATAATGACACGATACTTGTTACAATTAAGAATATGTCCCATGTACTGCTTCTGAAAATTTATTTTACAAATTGACTCGTATAAAATGTCATTAAATTCGTTACAGTTATCAACATACTCATATCCCTTGGTGAGTGTCACCAAGAAATGCCTTTTTTCTAGCCATGTACCATTTACAATTTTTCTATAGTTGGTTTTTCCTTTCCTGGATATACCTTGAAACAACCTTTGTACATGTCAATTGTGGTTCTTTTCAGATGGAGACCCTTGTTGGTTATGTTTCAGATTGTTACCTGTGTCATGTGGAAACTTTTGCCACTGATCTACATGTTTGTGGATTCTTGTTCATTACAAGATGCCACAGTTTGTATGACCTTTTGCAGGTCTTTTTATGAATTGCCCTAGTGACCTTTGGCCCAGCATGACCAGATGGTTAGGGCACTTGACTTGTAATCTGAGAGTTGTGGGTTTAAATCCTTGTCACACCAAATGTACTCACTCATTCAGCCATGTGTTATAATGTGAGATGGTGGTGGGTGGTAATGACTAGCTACCTTCCTTCTTATCCTATACTACTAAATTAGGGATGGCTAGCACAGATAGCCCTTGTGTAGGTTTGTATGAAATTCAGAGCAAACAAACCAACCTAATGCCCTGTAAGTTATTCATATTCCTTTGATTTCCAATGCTATAAGTACAAAGTATATCCTTACCTTGAAATTTTAGATCAGTGACCTGAACAGATATTAACAATCTTTGTAAGAATATTTTGCATCAGAAAGGACTATTACATATCATTCACAAAAGTGATCAGTTTTCAGTACCATCACACTCCCTATGAAATTACAATCAATGTCAAAATATAGTTTTGATACATTGTTCCAACATACTCTATGTCATCTGCAAATATTCAAAACATTTTACCCAACATACTGTAACTTACAACATACGTTTTAATTTACCCAACATACTGTAATTTAATACATTCTCTACTTGATTTCACTAACCTAACTGACCTATTTAATACATTTATATTAAATTTCTTTTTGGAAATGAAGTAACATTCGTAATTAAAATCCGAATGAAAACCAGAACATTATTTATTTTTGTTACAATTTTTCAGTTACTGTTAAATACATTCCAATATGTGATGGGAAAGTAACTTTCTACCTGATTATTTTCATAACATTGGTGAAAAGTTTGACAGAAACTAAATGCATTCATTTAAAACTACTTTCACATTAAGAGTTCATGTTACATAATTTATGTATATACTATATCTGTCATACTCACCATGTTGTTTAAGTTGATAAGAGTTGTGACCTCTTATTCTATATTATGTAAGCCATACGAGAGCATGTTATAAGAAAAAAATAAACTTCTAAATACATTGAGCTATTCCCACACTTTCTCAATTTTAAAGTACCAGCAGCAAATAACATATTTCAACTTATAAAGAAATATCAGGCAAACTACATAAGATTCACCATTATATATTTTGTAAAAACAGGTTTATAACCACACTTCAATCATTCTGACAGTTTTATAAGAAGAATTACAAAATTTTTTGATGTTAGTCTAATATTTAACCTTATCTCTGAACTCGTATAGTATAAATCGTGATTAATTTTCTATATCATTTTTTTTTCATATGAATACATACAATATTGCATCTTTACACATTACTGTTTAACCCTTCATTTAACTATACCTGTTTTTATTGTGTAACTACATTAATAAGTTTGGTTAAATGAATTTCAATAAAGTATGTGTAAATCTAGAAAATATAGTAGTAGTCCCTGTTATCTGTCCATGTAACTACTTTGGAGGGTCTGAATGGATCTTCACCAGATTTGTTATGAAGGTACAAGGGATCCATGGTTAAAAACATGCATATTTTCAGTTTTGTATTTTGCAGTTTTATGGGCATTTTTACCGTTACTTTGCTGGATCTTCACCAAATTTGGCAGGAAAGTGTACTGAATGCATGCAGAGATGCATGCAAATTTGCAGTTTCACATTTTTGTTTTGCATATTTAATAGGCATTTTTCTTATAATTACATACAATTAAAGCAACTTTTAATGTCTCAAGATAACTTTTCATTAATCCTAAGTGTTAACATTTTCTAAATTGAAAATGTATTTCTAACCATATTTACTTCCTCTCACACTTATATCTATTACTCAGCTACCAGAGTCCATTCCTTTGTCCATCTAAACATTGGTCTGACTTTTTCTCACTTCTTCCAGTCTTTTAAACCAAAACTTTTAAACTGCCCTTGGTGATATTTGTCTCATGACACTCTCCATCTATGTCAATGTGCCTTCCATTCTCAGATTAGTATTTCCCAGAGAAGAGGCAAGTTATGTTTCTCCTATTCCATCTCTGGTATCTAGCATCACACAACATTGTCAAAGTGAGTCATTTTTGGTCAAGACCATTCGTATTCTGGAAAGAATTTTCATTAGATATTTTCCAGCACCTTCATTTATATTGTTTGCTTCTCAGTCTTATGTAGGGCAGTGGCAGGCTGACAGGTTTGCAATGCTGAAGTCTGAGGTTTGAATCCCTACCAGAGACATAGCAGTTGGTTGAATGTTGTTTTGTTGTAAAACAAAACTTACTTGACAACAAGTTGTCCCAAATAAAAGTAATCAGAATATATTGTACAAGACATCAAAAAGGAAGGCATTTTGGGGTCACCTGCTTCTGAGTTGTTTTCTTCAGTTGGTATATCGAGCATGATGTTTTGGGTTTTTCCCCAGTGGATTTTGAGTTTACATGTACTTGAAAACTATGAGGTCTGATTCCAAATATTGGTTCTCCTTCTATCCACAGACATTGTGGTTCATGAAGGGAGGTTTACCACTCAGTTACATGATGGGACAGCTAGACTTTAACCACCATGGTTGTCAGAACTATGTAATTTTGACTCAGATACTACATCTGCTCCTCAAAATTATGGGTTTTAAGGGTGAGTTGGTAGTGCACCTGAAAAGATCAATGTCCCTTGGTGAGACAGAGGTACGTCTACAGACTTATCACTCTAGCATGCGGTGTGTTGTTTTCCTAACACTAAACCTTGTTGGAAGATTCTCAGGATCTCCAATTTATTACTGATGAGTTGGAACCATTATTTACATACTTGTTTCAATTGTTGGCTTGTAGATTCATTCGCTCAGCCCTGTTTGAGGTTCCTGGCCCTCCATATCAGCCCCTCAGTACATTAGTACCCAGAATAGATTCTATCCATATTCATGGGTTCCACCCAAACTGTAGAGTTTCTGTGTTCCACAGATTCTCAGATTTTAGAATTTAGATCTATAGTTATCAGAGATTGATTGACCTAAGGGTAAGGAGAGAGTGTCGTGCTAGTACTTCTGGTGTTTTATCCATGTCAGTTATTAGGTCTAAGAGATAGTAGGTGGCTGTCTAGTCGTTGATTCTTCAAAGTTCACAAGTGGTTCATTCTAAATCTTAATTGGCTTTTTCTACTAAGATTGTGGATGTTGAAGCTCAAGTTAGTTGGCTCCCATCAACATATTGCCATTGTGAAGATATCCTGCCATGAGCACTCCAGCTAGTTCCCAATAAGTCAAGATAAGTCACTGAATAAGTATACAAATGTCACAAAATAATAATAATAAATTACCTTATTGCTTCAGACTCTATACATTAAGTATAGTACAAAACCAATCATAATATGGATATAACAGAAGAAAGAAATGTTGAGACAACAGGAGTAATATATACATTTTCTTGCAATGCATGTTTGTGTTTTTAAATAGATTTTGTTGTATAATAGGTATTACTTGTGTCACTGTCTTGTTTTTATGTTTGTAATTAAATTGCCTTGTGACTGTCAGTTATTATCATTCTAAGTTCATTAAATACAGTAAACAAGTGACCTTTTTGGATTCTAAAAATCACTCTGAATGACCACTTTACTACTGCACTTGTTTCGGTCTCTTTTTTTATGTTTGTTATGATTATAAATAATATAAAATCTAAATATCTAATATAAAAATTACTCTAGGTTTCTCCAGCTAAAAGGAAATTCATTTCATGCATTACAGACCACTTGAAAAAATAAGTCAAAGTAATATACATGATAACGCTTCTCAAATAGTCAAATTTATCTGTTATATCATGTTAAAAAACTATTTTGCCTCATTGTGCTCACACAGCTTTCTTAACCTCTACCTCATTGAATTTAAAACTTAAGTTTACAGAAAAGAAAAATCCAGTAAAAGAAAGAAGGAGCATATTACAAGGTATCAAATCATCTCACCTGCAATTGTTTTCATACTAAGAAAAGGTACAAAACACAAATAACCACTGAATGGAAAATGTTAATAACGAATTAAAACAAACTCAAAAGACAAGATCATTTTAGAGAGAATTTAATTATTGACTAAAATGTTACACTTGAAATGTTTCTAAAAAAATAGAGTGTTTTAGTTTGTTTTTTTGCCATGGTTAAAATAAAATTTAGAAATTTCTGAAACTGTTTTAAAGACAGATTTATACTGTAGATTTAAATGGTAATTTTTGTGAAACTTTTTATAAGCACTTTATATTTTAATATCTTTTTGTATAAAATGATCACAATAACTCAAAAAGTGAAAAGTCTAACTTGTAATCAGTAACCAAAGAAATTCATAATACATACAACAAGACATTAGAACAAGTATCTTTATTTTAAGGCTAGTTTCTAAAATCTCCTTTTCTTAATATTATAAGCTATATGATATCCTATGTATTTAATATTTCTATGAGTATTTGTGTATAAAGTGATTTTAAAAAGAATTAAATATAGATAATTTTTACAATTATATATATATATTATACAGGATATATTATTCAATATATTCTGTGAGTAACTTTAATAAGTAAATACCTGATTCTAAAGTTTCAAGTGTCTTGGACAATGGCAAACTTCTATGAATAGTAGAAGTACCATACCCACTAATGACAGTCACTACAAAAGTATAATTGTGATGAGGGCGTAAGTGAGTATACAATATTTTCTCAACTTGTGTTATGTTTTGTTGCAAGATTCCTTTGTGATCAAGGTATTGTACTTCATACACATCCTTATCACCAAATGGTTCATCCCATGTTAAACTAATTTCTGTTTCAGTGATCATAGTAGCATTGATTTTCTTAATACTCTCTGGATCTACAAAGAAAATAATAAAAAGCAAGATAAAATTTTAAAAAATTTGCTCAGTCTCCTTTTTTCTTATATCAGATGCTTTAAAAAAATATTATTTTGGTCTTGTCATAAATAGGATAACTTGTATTTTATAATGCCTAGGTTATGAGAGTATCAATTATTATTGAAAAAGCCATTTATTTCAAATGAGTTAACTGGTTTTTAAAGTTAGGACACTATTATGTAATAATTTTTGCAAAATATATTAAATGCAATTTTACCTCAGATCGTTATTTAATAAATAGATTATAATAATAATAAACTCTTTAAAAAAACTAAATAAATAAAAAAATGAAACATACATAATCGAGCTTGTCTGTATATGGGCATACTAAAAACTCCACCACTCACAGTCCAGATAGTAATATTATAAAGATGGCCAGGCAAGAGGTTGTCGAAAATCACCAATCGATTTGTATCATTATGAAATTTCTCCTGGGCTGGCACTGTCAAATCGCTAAGTTGGAAACGATACCGATCAAATACAACGTTTCTTGTAGGTGTTGGGGTATACTTAATCCCTAGGGTTTGGGTTTCACGTTCATCAATAACTATGTTTATTACAGAGTCTATGACAGGCACTGCACAAACAAAACATTGAAAAATCAACATCTGTGTCTATGTGAATTCATGCAGGTGATAATCAAACATCCTGTTGTATACTTGAGAAATATTAAAAAATATTCTTATTAAACATATTTTAATCTTCATAAAACATCTAATTACATCAATATATATTACTCATTTTATTAGAAAAGGTAAACTGATGACATTCTACAGTGAAATATAAATTATAGTAAAAAGAATAACTTCACATTAGATTACAGCTAGCTTAAAATAATACATTCCTTAGCCTTACATTCAGCAAAAAATTAAAATGTTAGTTCATTTTACAAATTTTAAGTTCACAAGATCAACATTAATGATCATAATAAAAAATAATAATATTATAAAAGTGTTTATTTGGTATACTAATAGCCTGTTATAAGTGAATCCTGAGATATTAAAATAAGCAATAATTGTCAAAACTAACTTGTATTAAACAATAAAGCAAAAATATATAATACTCTTTTAAACAGTTCACTGAATATTTAATAGACAAAATAAAAAGACAAATAAACTGCATCATCTTTTGTGTGAGGCTGCAGATGGCATTACTCTGATTTGTAACAATATCAGGTAAGCTCATTCTATAAATCCTCAACTATTTGGTGAAACAACTAGAATAGTTATGCACATATCCTAGTGAATGACTAATAATTAAAGGTGCAAATATGTGAATACTGATGGAGCTTAATGTAATACAAACGATTTTTCACACCATTCATATAAATAATATTTACATCAGTGATCAGAGGAAACTGGTACAGAAATTACAGTAAAAGGAAACTGTAATAAAAGTTTACAAAAAAAAAAGGCTAGATTTACTTGTACGTGTTTGGATGCCAATTCCTTTACTTCTTAAGCTGTTACTGACAGCAAAGAAATTAAAGGAATATACTTCTCCTGGTTTCAATTTTCCAACAATTACACTCACTATTTTTCCTTGTCTTGTGCCATTAACAGGAACCTGTACAAAGAAAATTATTGTCAGGTTACACAAAAACGTCTATTCTATTTAACATTAATGAGAAGTTAAAACAGTATTAAAATGCATTAAAGAACGAAAAAATTGAAAATTTAATATTACATGAATATTCTTCTCATGATTTTCATTCATCATTATTACATTAAAGTAACTATGTATACAGATTTATGTTTTTGCACTTTATTCACATATCAAAACACTAAACACAAATTTATAAATATCTTGTTCTGGCCCATGATGCAATAGGTAAAAACAAACTGTTAACTATAGTTTGTGATACTTGAAGTTCCTTCAGTTCAGCTGTCTAGAATAAAATTTGGTTGACATAAAAAAATAAACCAATACATCTTCCTAAAACAAAGTATAGTAATAAACATACCTTATACAGAATGTAACTTATTTATGGCCTTATATTTACATTGTAAACAAAGAAGACATATCACAATTGTATGTTTTAAGCTCTTTAGCTTAAATTTTGTTTGCCTAGGCTCACAATGGGAAGATCTCTGTAACTATTATATAACTGCATCATATAGTATCAAACTCATACAGTGTTAACTAATCATTTGACAACTTACACAGTTTATGAGTAAAATATATTCAAGTCTATTGTTTTGTTATTAGGCATAACATTTGGGTATAAGTTAAAACTACCAACTGTGAATAGATTATATTAGAACTGTAGTTATTATACTTTAATACTCAGTGTTTGAAAATGAAATTCTTGACATAAAGAAATATTTTTACATAATTCAACACAAAACACCTTCAGCTAAAAGTAAGATATTACAACTTTAAAACTTGTTAAAATATGACAAAGTATATAAGTTAAGATTATCTTACTTGTTGTGAATATTGAGCTAATGGTTTTAGAACAGTATTATAAACTATAATGTAGTAATCTATTTTTCCCTGTGGAGCAATCCACTGAAAAGTCACATTGTAAGAGTCCAGGATTGGACGAACGTGTCTGATTGAATTAGGATCTGGAAAACAGAGAACACAAATATCTAGATAATGCTTAATATTATAACCATAAAATCAATTTTTTAAAAATTTTAACATGTTCTAAATAATACAAATATTTAAACAAATTGAAATAACCAGGAAACAGACTTCTCAGTAAACTTAAGTACTGATCCCTGTGGTGGGGCACAGTGGAGATAGCCCATACATATTCAGGTGTGTGTGTGTGTGTGTGTGTGTATATATATATGTGGCATATAACACTTAACTATATTGAAATTATTGTCCCTCAAGGAATTAATGTAACAAAACTAAATGTATTTCCATTTGTAATACTCACCTATTCACCTATAACCTACAGTAACAAATTTAAGTTTAGTGATGGCCCAGTAGAGTCCTCACATGCAAGATACACAACACAGAATTTTTTTTTAAATAAAGAGCATGTATTGATGAATGTTTGTAGACACTTATGAGATTATTGACATTATAAAATGAAACCTCAGGAGCAATAAGATATCACTCTGTAACTTAATTTTGCTATGTAACACTGTTTAACATCTGTATACTATGTAAATTGCATTGCAAATGCCATATGTTATGGGAGAATATTATTAAACTATTGCAAATTCAAAACAAAAGTTCAAATTGCAATATTTTGTACATTTCTTCTATAGCTCTGTACTTTCCAAATAGGAGTACTGCTTAAGGGAATTTAAAACATCTAATTGACAACTTAAATATATAGTTCTGTATTAGAAATACACCAAAATCATCAAGAATGTGACACAACAACATCATAATAGACACTTTTGACAGTAATTTTCTCTTTCGTATTTGTGAATAGCACTCAGTTTTCTTTGTATGTATAGTTTTTGGGTTATCTCAAAACAATAAGCCTATATTTATACAGACATTTGAAGAAACTGAGACATTAATTTGTTCCTACATATTATTGAGCAGACAAGAAGTTTAACATAATGTAGTTTATGTTTAATTTTAATCACTAAAGTTATAAACTTTCACAAGAAAGAAAACTGAAGCACAGTTTATTTTACCTATTTTTATTCAATTTCACTTCAGGCAATAAGTGTGCTTATGTACTTATCTCTTATAAACTTAGTATTAAAATTCCTTTTATTTTAATAAACAGAAAAAGTAATATGAAAATTCATATAAAAATCAGATATAAGATTTTTCTCTGTATTTGTTATAAAATCAAATTAAATCGTTATAGTAAATAACAAATCAATAAATCATTGTTGTAGTGAAACTGTGCACTCATTTTTTTGTTTGTTAATACATGATGTGGTTACAACAACAAAGTTAAACTAAAAAAACAGAAAAAAATACTTACACATTGATTTTTCTATTTCCTTAATTATTTTGCTTTCTACATCATTGCTGACAGAAGTAAGCCTAACAATATACTGTTCACCAGGGACTAAATTACGTATTTCAGAAGAAGTAGTGTTAACAATTCCTGAAATTAGAAAACGTTAAATATTTAATTGAAACACAATAGATAACATCACAAATAATAACCAAAATCATAAATATCCAGCTTATTCCATCACTTGTTTACTTTGAAATAAAATATATGCATAAACTCTTCATCCATAAAATTAAAACAGTAAAATCAGACCTTTGCTTGCAAAATATCTTTCCATGTGATAATAAATATAGACTCACAAAAGCACATAAAAGTGATCACACACTCTTTACTTAGCTATATAATTTTTTCTTTTTTACTTTTTCATACTTGACTTTTTCCAGTTATCACTAGCTCTCTTATTGAAGCCTTTGCCTTATGTTTGGAGATTTATTTTAAATCATCTAATTCAACTACGTACAGATAAGTTATAACAAATGTACAATTCTAGTTTTTATTGGTAAAAATTAATCAGAAGGAGATTGTAATTTTACATGTTTACCACTGTTACAAACAATACAGTAAAGAACAAAAAATATTTATTAAGAAAGCTGTAACCAACATTATTAAAAACTTCTGTTTAAACCTAATATTAACCTGAAATAACAAATTCTAATTTTTCTATACTATGAACAAGAAAACTAAAACAATAATCATTAAAAGCTAAGACATACACACTACTAAATACATGGCAATTATAAGTATACAAAGTATAGCCTGAGATTTATAGCAGACTTTGAATTTATAACATAAAACAAAAAATAATGTTTGGAAATCAAATCAAAAAGAATGATAAAAAATAAATAAGGATTTCAAAGAAAAATAAAATAATAGATAAAGTAAGAACACCATAAAGCTGAAAAAAACACATTAAACAACAGTTACACATTACAAATTGTAAAAATACTTCAGCTGTTATAAATGCAACTAGACAAAAAACAAATTTACAGTCAAGTTACAAAACAGGTCTATGTACTATTTTTGTAAATTTATTTAGATGGTCCTTTAGAGGAAAGAAGTATAATTAGAATCATTATTTATTCACATTGTTATATATATTCATCTCTTTAGTAAGTGTTTTATTAGCACACATGTTTCTATATGATATATACAAAAAGATCTGTTTTACTATTAACAACTTATATTTCAATAACATACACATGAAAGATATGCTTTATAGTTTGTACTCAATTCCCATAACTTTTTTTTAATCACACAAGAAATTTATTCTTGTTGTTCAATGAAAAGATTAAATATTTTGCACAAAGCAAATTACAAAAAGCAACTTAGCCTGAGCTTTTTAATAAAACACATAACATTAACTATTGAAATTTAGATTATTGCAATGGAAATTACTGCCAAGTTCACCTCTAAATAACTAGCATACAGTATATTTTGAATGACATAATTGTTTATGTAATTTTTTTAAAATTTATATGCTGCTTACATATAGCATGTTGCTATAGCATTATTGTAAAAGAAATATAAGAAAGTTGTATGCATGCACCAGTCCTTTTACTTAGCTACAGGTTTGATGGCAACAATGGTTGTTGCATAGAAGCTTGTATCTGCTTGACCCTTTGCCTATGTCTATTCTCTGTAAAAGGACAAGTTCACTTTAATGAGTGACACAAATACTGGAGTCAGTTAGTATGAGGTGGGAAGCTCTTTTCTTTGTGTGTGTTATTTGGAACAGTCATTGGCAGAGGCAACATAAGAACTATGGGATACTACACTAGGGCTATGGTCTGACTTAAAAGTGAATTATGACACAGTATTCTATGTTTTGTCTTTGTCCTGTATAGATATATTTAGGAAGCCAAAAAGAGAGAAAAAAAGGTCAGATCATAATCTAATTCACAGTATACCAGAAGCTAAAGTCCATAAAAGAAATACTGTAGCAGAATGTTCTATAGACAGGAATATGAGAAAAGCTAAAATGGATGTATTCCAAAGTTTAGAGCAACTAGGGTGCAATAGATTATACTTGGCTAGTCAACTCCAGTCCAAAACCAAGTAGTATCAGGAACAGAATTTCTGACACATGGTAGGAGGAGGGTCTACACTGTCTTCATCTCAAGTTAAGTGCACTGGAAGGATGTACTGTGCAAATTGATCTCTGACATGGGTACATGCATCCAAATCCATAACCGACCAACCATCCAGGAACCCAAAATCTGAGTAATGGGGAAGAAAGAGATATGCTAGCACGGCAAGTCACATCAAACTCAATCAGGCTGGCACTCTGATGCACAAAATCAGCTTTAGGCAGTGAAAAACACCTTGAGGTGAACCAATAGAGAAAGAACTGTTGCCTCAATCAACATTATCCTCAAGATCGAACTGCATAGAAACTGGATGCAAAGACAACTTCTGGGGTCCACTAGACGGAGATGGAGATCTTAAGACAAACCGAGAGGAAGAGATAGCACAATCAACATTATGAGGATTTACGTTAATTGGTCCAGCTCTAAATCAAAACAACTCACTGGAAACTGACACCAGGTGATGGTAGGATGTGGAATCCCAATCAAAGGGATCAATTGCAATATAATAGATCCTCTCCAAAGTAACAACATTATCCTCTGGATTGGACCACAGAAAGGTTGGAGGACAATAGCAACACCCGAGTCCAGCATGGAAGTGAAATGCATCAATAAAATATAAGAAACCTCACCCTCAAAATAAAACTGCACAAATGCTTTGCATGACATCAGCCTGTGAGATCCACCACACTGAGGTGAAGCTCATGACTGGAGGACTGCACTATCTATACAAGCAACCCTACTACCTACTGAATGGAATTTAACACATTCAGGAGGACTCCTTCATAGTTCCAAACCCCAACAACTCAAATTGTAAAGTAGCAAGTACTCCCTTCTCCACTAGAAGAACAAGGAGAAAAAACATGGTGAAGAGTCCAGAGGATCATCAGCACTGGAGACAATGCAATGGGTGACCACAAAAACCCAGTATAGAAAAGCAAAGCCCGTGATTTATTCAATCAAATGGACAGGAGGGATAAGCAGCTGTCCCCTTCTTTTTTTACCCGTGTATGTTCATGGGTTAGTATGATCTAGAATGGACATATTAATAATGCAAATATATCATGAGCAAAAAAAAACCACTAATGATCTTATGGAACACATCTCTGCATGTTTGCATGCAGAGAGCAGCATTGAATGCCAGAAGCTGTACTAGTGAGAAAAAGTAATATACTGTATCAGAATTCTGTTTTGCCACATCTCATATCATTTTAAACAACTTCTAACTTTTTAATGATAATTAAAAACCACAGTTTTAGAATATTTTTTTAAATGAAAGAACAAAAGCATAATTTTGTAAATCTATATATTCTTTTATCCTGTTATTTGAGTAACATATCTACTTGTCATTATTGTTTACTTCTATACACAATCTGAAATTATTTTGTAATTGTCTAAAAGTGAGATGCAGAATGACATCAAATTTTAAAAATAAGGAAGCACTTTGAAAAAGGCTATTCTAGGTTATAGCTAACTTCAGAATGTTAATCAGAAGTGTTAAAGTTGCTAAAACATTTCATCCAAATATGACATGGTAAGTTATATGATAGGATTAAATACCTTTCTGAACAGGGTAATTTTTTTATCAGTATATAAGCTGAAACACAAGTACAATATCTTATGAAAAAACTAAACATTAATTCTAATAGACAAATAAAATGAATTTATAGCTTTATTTCTCAATTTGTTTTATAAAATAGTTATCTTAAAACCCACAACACATTATTCTATGTACCTTGTGACCATCAACAAAATTTCATATAAACTGTATTTAAAAGCAACAAAACTTAAAATATATAGCTCTGGATACATTCATTAAAGTAATCACTTTAGAAATGTGTTGCTGATTTTGAACTAATGTATATAAAAACAGATTTCAGTAATGTTGTTAGCAAAGCTCACAAATTAAAGGTAATAGTCATAACAAAACTGATGATAGCTTCAATATGGAAAATATTAATTTACCATTTTCTTAAAATTTCAAACTACTTTTGCTGAATTTGGTATATTTCTTTACTTATTTGCTTAAATGTTCTATAATTCTGGAACATATTGAAATATCTAATAATAATAACAAAAGTATAAACTTTAGCCGCTGAATTAAATGTAAATAAAGTGCAACAAACCCATGTCTCTCCAAAATTTAGAACTGGTGGGTCTGTATCGAACTCTGTAGTATTCAACTAACGAATCTGATGGTTTTTCCCATGTTAAAAGTATCGTAGAATTAGTAACTTTAACAGTTTGAAGTCTTTCTGGTGGTTTGGGATCTAAACAAAACATCAAATAGTGATTTGTTAGGAATCAAAACTACAAAAAAATCTGAAAAACACTGCTACACTTTAATGATAATTATAAAAATCTCAAATAGTTTACTGTATCAAAATAATAAAATAATTTTCAGAATTAAATTTTAAGTAATCATTGAGACAAAAAACTGCAAAACATGAACTCCCAATAATATATGACATTAATGGTAAAGGTTGCATTTTGGGACTTAAAGAAAAATCACAATTCAACAAATAGATAATGGTATAATGCAATCATAGGCAAAGAAGAATACATTACTAAGTCATAATTCTAATTAAAAGTGGCCATTGCAAGAACATAAAGTTTAAATTAACAACCAACTCAGGGCAAAAGTTTTAAAAACTCAAGAAATATCAAAAGGAACTTGAAAAAAGATAATCAACTAATTGTATACTACAAAAGAGCCAAAATGTATGTGGTTTACCAGATGTATTCATACAAGGACATCCTCCTTTTCTTAAAAGAAATTGCAAAGATTCATGTATCTTGTAGAAAGACTATCATGATTATTGGACAAAAATCATATGTTAAGAACTCAGTCTATTCTGAAAAGATTATGCAAAGACTCTGCAATGATAACTTCACCAGATAGAAAAATCAGTTTGTGTGTGTGTGTGTATCCAACCCACACTTATGCACCAATACTTAAAATAAAATATCTCCATGATAACATAACTTACAATGTTTTATATCAATAAAAGGCCTAGCTATATGTTAATCCCCTCATCAGTACTCAGTAATTTTTGCATGAAACATTTTGAAAATAATGCCCTTAAGATAGGATTTAACTCAGATATATTGATGATACATTTGTAATATAGAAATACACTAATGAAAGATTCTAGAATTTAAAAATATTCAGCAAATCAATTTACAGTAAAAATATCAAAAGATAACCATTTGATGGTTAACCAAATATCAATTATATACCACATAAATTCAAAAATACTGGAAAAGTACTTCAATTACAGATAAAACTATCCAAACAATATAAATATGAGCATCATATATCATCTAGTCTCCAGAGTGAACAAGATTTGTAATAGGGAAAGTGCTTAGAAGAATGAAAAAAAAACATAATTAAAACCATCCTTAACAATGGATATCCTGAACACTTCATAAAGAAGGAAACATGATTACAGATACGATGTCAAATTCCTCTATGCTACAAATCTTTTTGAAGACATACAAAGAATATGTAAACATTATAAAGTTCAGAAGCCACAATACAATATGTCAGTAATTGGATATAAGTGAGTGTGTTCTCCACTTGTATATCTCCTTAATCACTTGTGATTTATGGTAACTCCTACCCTCTAAACTTATATCAAATTATGTGTATTGTTATTTGCATGTAAATAAGTTATGTTAGGGTCACATGTACCAGCCGACACTGGGCTGTACCAAGGGCAGTGACTGTTGTGTGCACGCACAGAGTGCTGACATATAGGAGGTCCAAACTTACATCTTTGAAAGCAGAAATAGGTTAGATTTTTTTAGGATGGAAGCAGAGTTTATCTCTCTCACACAGCACCATCAATAATCAGTATACAAAACCTGAGCCTAAGTACATACCATAAATACATATCAATTCCAAAAACAGAACTTGAGATCTGTTGAAGATAAATAATTCTGATTCATTACTTTATAAAACTGTGAACTGCATCTTGTTGATACTATATCTGAAGACAGTAAACAGTGGGATCACTGTTATTTCTTGTGATACTCTAACTGAACACTAGGCTTGACTGCCACATAATAATGTTTCCCACAGGTGAAAAGGTATGTTGAATGACAGGATACAAGCCTGTAGCCTACAGACTGCAAACCAAATCCTATAACTTCCAGACCCTGTTAGGTCTGCTAGGTAAACATACAGGCAATGACTGATTGTCCATCTGGCACAATCATGTTGAATAGATAGTAAGAACTAATCACAGAGTGACAAAAGCATATATGATATTTTCTAATTTGTATTTATCATATGAAAATACAGGCCTACATATAAGTATGTTTAAACTATCAAAACTAATAACATGACTTATGTGGAAGCATAATCAGGTTGTCAATGCTCTGGACTCATAGTGAAATGGTTGGAGTCCAAAGCTTGCTCACAATATGTTGTTGTGTTCTTGAGTACAATATTTTACCCACATTTATTCAATCTTTTACTATATAATGGATACAAGTGGATAGCTGAGTAATCCCATTCACAAGGAATGTATCATCTACTTGTTCCATAAAAAACCACAGTTAAGAAAAAGCCTTATGTGCCTTTTGAAGCAAGACAAGAATTAACCAGTTACTGATCACACATCTGTACTTTCATGAAGAAATCTGATGGAAATTATTTTGTTTTGTAAAAAACAAGTCAACAGTATTCAAAAATACACACATATATAAAATATAATGTAAAATTAGTGTCCTAAACTGAAAACAAACATTCATGGTGATTAAAAATGAATTTTATAGAAAATTCCCTTTGACTGATTCTTCTGTGTGTGATTAAGGATTCCTTTATACCTCTCTGCACAAAACAAATGCCTATGCGACTTTCTATGACTGGAAATAATTTTCAGTAGTCAAAAGCTAGATTAGCTAGAAAACACTGTTATTAATGTGCAATATAATACTTTTATACCATAATTTGTCCAAAGATTTCATTGCTAGAGATACTTACAAACTGTTTGGAAATAACTGTGAGGCTTACTCTTCAGTCCATAACTTAAGGCATAAACTTTAATCTCATAAATTGCACCAGGATACAAGTTATTCAAAACTAGCCAGTGATTGTTAATGATTTCTTCCTCAACATGCCCAGTATCATTACGAATAAAAACAACTAGATATGCATCTTGGTGACTTGTGACATCAGATTTCCAGGATATGTTATAGCCTGAATTATGTGACTCCACAGTTTCAATTACAGGAGATGAAGGTCCTGGGAAGGTTAAATAAAAATTCAATGAAAATTTAGAGAAACAACAAGAATTATACTGTATTAGGTACCATGAAAAATAAAAAAATATTGAAGCATTGTAGTTTATTCTAAGCCTAGCATTACTTATAAATAGTAAGGTTAAGTAAAATAAGTGTCAAGTCTGTACAAAAACAATACAAAAACATAGCTAAGAAATCTGGAATATTACAGTACATAAGTAGAATCTGTTAAGGATGTTAATTAATTTAAAAATATATAAAATGTAAGAACTAGTTTCAAAAATGGTTCATTTAATATCACCTGTATTCTTAATTCAAATTTTCTTGTTAAGAATACTGAGTGTCAAGATATTTTCAAATAGGTGAAAAACAAATATTTTCATTTCTGAAGCTCAAATGAAGACTAGTTCATCTAATACTTCACGGCTTTTATCATTTTACCATTCAAAAGAACAAAG
Organism: Tachypleus tridentatus; assembly: GCF_004210375.1. Taxonomy (NCBI): domain Eukaryota; kingdom Metazoa; phylum Arthropoda; class Merostomata; order Xiphosura; family Limulidae; genus Tachypleus; species Tachypleus tridentatus. The sequence continues at coordinate 82,541,260 of NC_134835.1, read as the reverse complement.
TTACGAAATCAAGATCTATAAGCTGTAAATTACTTCTATCATTGAGAATTAATGAAACATAAGTAACTTACGTGTAACTTGATGAACCAGATTTGGATCACTATGAACATCTTTACTCACAGCAATCACACTAATTGAATAGTTTCGTCCTGGTAAAAGGTCATTAATATGATAATGTGTTTCCTGAATTACTTCAACATATTTATTGCTGTTAAAGTCCTCAGTTTCTTGATATTCAACCTGAAATGGAAATAAATACAATTAAAAATAGTCCAGTTATTATCAAGATATATTTGTACATATCTGAGGGATCACAAACCAAAACAGTTTAGGGTAGAACTGGTGCTGCATGAATGTTCTATGCATGTCTTCTGTAATTCAGCTGGAAATACCACTTTCACTCAAAATATGGGAACAACCTGACCTGACAGAACCATGAGAGACAATGAAAACAAAGAAACTGATGCATAAATACCATCAACAAAAATTACATGTTATTAGATACAGAGGGCCAAGAGGGTTTGTGCATTAATATAAGAAAATATTAAAAATATAAATCAATTAAGATCTCTTTTAGACACATTTTGATTTGTTCTCAATGACTCATTATTATTATTATTTTACTTGGCATAAGCAACATTGCTTTAAAAAGCTTTCCTAAGCACATACTGTTTTTTGCAGAATCTTTTTACTTGCTTCTTACTTTGTAAATGACACAACTACAAATAACCTAAAGAATAAATAAGACAATTGAAAGTTTTCATGCAGAAATAAAATGCTTCCATGACAGTAAAAAGTTTAAAATATCTAGGAACTACATATACAGGATAAGTTGGGTATTTGACATCAATTAAGATATTAAGATAAAGATATAATTGGAAGAAATAGTTTAGTTTCTACAGATACTATCAACAGATAAATTCCTACAATTATGGTACAGATACAATCAGAAAGCCCATAACAAATGAAGCAGTCATGGTTGAACATCAAAATAGTTAATACCAAAAGCACCATGGCATCATTCCAAATTTGAAGAGAATAATCACAAGCATGTTACCTGCAGCACTTACAGATGATTATAAGTTCTATTTTATCAGGCTTTTTCAACACTAATATCAAAAAATAGAAGTCAATTTTATATTTACATTCTTGGAAAATTACATACATTTTTATTCAGATATTTATTTCAATACCATGACTTTAATTACGAAAATATTTTAAGCTACATGTGCAATTTGAGAAACTTGTTACAAATTTCAGTATATTTCAAAGATATTACTTTCAGTATTGAATTAATAATTTTTACCTTAAGTCAAATAATACCTATCATAATAATAAAATATTTTACCTAACATTGTTACGTACTGATTATATAATACACACATCTTCAACTAAACAAATGTATTAATCAGGAGGAAATGAAGTTATGCCTATAGGTGTTTACATATAAATGACAATCCAGTGTAATTATGTAAGCCTACACTAAACTTGGAGTCAAATTCACAAGTTATTTCAGTTTCACAGACACAATATGATGTATATGTCATATATAAGTACTTTCAGTAATTCTGCAAGTTTAAATGGAAACTATATGTAACAGTGTATGAAAATACATGTCATGAACAAAGCAAGTTTTTTCTAACATAACATACATTCCAAACTGAATATTTATTAATACAGAATTTAAATGATAAAGTTATAAATAAATGACACTAGTTTAAATAACTACTACATAAATTCTTACATAACTACACATCCTAAGCTTAATATTATGTAATGGTACTTTAACTTTGGAAATTCAAAAATGCTTCATATGATGTTATGAGAAATACTACAGTAGTTTTTAATAAAAGTGCGAGGTTCATTAGGAGAGTAGCTTGAGTTTGAGATATTTCTTAACATCAAGATATAAATAAAGCATTTGAAACATCAACTAAAATGACTTTATATCATATTAAACTTGAATCTTTTTTTATTATTTCAAAAAAGCTGCTATAGCTAAAGGTAGTATGTTTTATTAGCCAAGTCAAATACAATGAGTAGTGTTAACATAATCTAATTTGGAATCAAGAAATGTAATTGTTAAGAAAACAAATTGAAGAGATCCAAACCACATGGTCTCAAAATATTTGGCAAAGGTTTCTGCTGATGAATGTTTTAAGACAAATGCCAAAAAAAAATTCACCTTAGAATATTTATTCTTATTGTTTGCACAGCTGAAAGAGGAGACATAAAGAAATAAAACAGAAGGACAGAGAAAATTACACCCACACATAAATGTAATTTTCATGTAGGATTAAAAATGCATGTCCTTCACACTTTGTCAAGGATAAAATTCTCTCTCTCTTTTTTTTTTAATAGAATACCATCCTGCATATATGAACTACAGAAACTGTTACCAACTGCTTTTAAAACCAAAATTACACCACTACATCCACATTTTTCAATATGCGTCAACTGATACTGTCTAGTATTAAACAGCATTGATAGAATGTTAATCAAATTTATGTTTTATATAAGTCTTACAAAAGCTGATTATTATTATACACACACACAATCATGCCACCAGATGACATTGAATATTTTGAAATGCAACTTTACTTAAGTTATCAATGTTACTTTTAGTTCCAAGTGACTTCCTTCATTATCTGTCTACACACAGTTGTACTGTAAAGCAAACAGTATAACCATAATTTTATTTTTTTATTTTTTTGCAAATTAAACGTACACATCTAATACACAATAAATTACACTGACAGTGTGGTATTACAATCACAGAATGATAACATGAAAGTTATTACACACAAGTTGTACATGATAAATGTATTTTCATAGTTAAAACCAAACCTGTTATATTTTCTATCCATGTAAATAAATGTAAATATGTGTGTATGCATTGTTCCTTATACATCAACATTTCTGGATCAATTAGTACCAAACTTGACAAAATGACACAGGATGACATGGGTAAGGTAGGTGTTTGGATCCATATTCTCTAATTTTATATCTAATTTCAGAAAATCTACCAATGTTTTATATCCCTTAGCATTAGAGTGGACTATGTGACCACTAGTGTTTGAATTTTTGAAAACAATGTTTTTCTTATCAATATTGGTACCTTTATGTATTTTTATTGCACTTTTAATGTTTATTATATTAAGAAAAAAAATTGAATCACAATTTTCTATCCTTTTTTTTTAAACAAGTTTTTATTTCACCTGTCTAACAGATGGGTATTACAGCTCATCCTACTAGAAACTTCAAATCTCCGAGTAACAGGACAGCGCCACATTTTGTGAGATCTTTGTATATTAGATTTGAGTAATTAAGCTATCAAAAATACAATACTTCTGACTTCTAAATAGGTTGGATAATTTCAGGTGGCAAACTTGAATAATTGAATAACAGGAAATATATCACACTTGAAATCCCTAGCTAGAAAACATAGACTAATAGAATATCCGGCGGCTCTATAACTAACAGTCACTGGCCATCCATTGTATTTTGGAATCTGAGGCTTCGAGACAGGTTGAGTCAATGACCTCAAGAAAATATAACTTGAAGATTACTTTTACTTTTCACATCATTACTGAAACATAAAGGATGCCTTAGTGTAATTTTAGTTAGAAATTACTGTCATTAATGTTAAATAAAATTTTCATGGCTCATGAATACAAGATTCTTTTTTTTTAATTATATATTAAATTGTGTGAATATTTTAACTTTTCTATTTTGAATTTGTAAGTTTAAAAATGAAAGTGTAATTTTTTCTATTGACTTAAAACATTACCAGAAATGAATCTTGGATACTCTTGTTGCTTGATTTCCATTCTACTACAATTTCTCCAGGCTTTCTCAAAGTTGTATTTAAGCCTACAACAGGCAATGGCTCTAGAAGTAACATAAAATAACATATTTTAAGTGCATGCGTAATAAAGAAAATAACAAAAATAACAAAAACATAGCTAAATCTGTAAAACATTACATCTGTAACCAAGTGACACATGGACAAATATTCATCATTGAAGTTAAAAAAGGGGATTTGGAAAACATATATACACATACTGAATTTTACCCTGTTAGAATTGAAATTAATTTCAAACAAGTACTACAAGCCTTTCCTTGTTGAATTTTTCTACGACTGTTAATACTCTTGTGACTTAAGTTTCTGCTAAAGGTTCAAAAGGGGTGAAAGCCAAGAAATGCAAGTCCCATTTAGGACTGAAGTAGTTGAAAAGCAAACTCAGAAAAAGTCTTTGAACAATGGGGATGAAAGCTTCCATGGCTTCTGAAGATGGCAGAAAAGTTGGTTCAGTATCCAGTAATGTGAAAAGTTGGTAAGTCAAAACCATGAAACAAATACATGAAAAATAAATTTGTTGAGAAATTGGAAAACTGGACATAAGCAAGATGAGTAGATGGAGGATAACTCAACAAGATGAATAGACATCAAGGGAAGAGCATCTGCAAGAATGGGCTAACAACCAAGTTAGTAGGAAAAATAACCCAGCTTCTTAGCCAAAGAACCAAATAAAAGTCAGCCAAAATGACATAAATGTTAAACATCACTGTAATAAAAGGATGTTCAAATAGAGGTAGTGACATTGGTTTCCTGTGAGAAAGTTTACAAAATAAAGGTAACTCTGGTTGAGCTGAACAAAAATTGAATATTATAAAGAACCCTGAACATTTGAGTAAATTATCATGACAAGTACTCGAGGAGGAAAATTGAGAGCAGTGTAGGCTTAAAAGAACAGTTTCTCTCAAGAATGACTCAGAGTATCTACTGTCAGAAAATTTAGATCAGGAACTTGAGACCAGTAAAGTATAAGAAGATGATTAAATAACATAACAAAGTCATTCATCATTGGATGACTGTTACTTGCTGTTCATTTCAAAAGAAATTATTAACAAAAATAAAAATACAAAAACTCTTAATCAGCTCAGGCTGGCATGCTTCTCCTGAATGGTAACTAGTGCAAGTCAAATAATGTAAAGACAAATAAAGTAGGGAAGCTCTCTTAACAAAGGATAGAATTAAGATGCCAAAGGAACATAAGAACCATGTATTTATAGAAACAAAATCAGTGACAACTGTAACTAAAGATGATAGAAAGGCAACATTTCAACACTGAACTTTGAAAAATCAGGAGAAGGTAGATAATAATTGCTCTGAGGAAGAAAATCTCACAATGTGACATCATGGGATGCTACATAGAAAAACTGGCAATGTAACAAAGTAAAAGACCATGTTAAAGACCTCATAAAAAACAAAAAAAAACAACCATAAGATCACAAACTTGATAAGTAAAATGAGTAGAGAAAAATCATCCCATTTAAAGGCTAGCATTTAGCTGACATCTAAGTGTTATCAATAACTCAAAAATGAGGAAAAGGTGGAAAATATAGATTCAAGAACAAAATCATCCAACATATTAGTACTTTAAAGGTATAACAGGAATTAGTTCAAAAACTAAAACAGAGTATACCTGAATAAAAGAAGATAAAGTGGGTCAGCAAAACTTCTTTGAAATTAGGCTTAACTGACAAATCACACTTTTCAGACAATGAAACTGAAGAGACCTGGACAAAAGATTTTGTTTTTGGTGGGTTTTTTTTTCTTTAACAGCATGAGAAAAGATTGGATGTTCTCCTCAAAAAATTAACACAACTGTCAAACATGCTAGTGTTATCAGCAGAAAAAATAAAATTAGCAATGTGAATGCATTGGTCAATAAAAACTGACAATATAAAGAATGCTATGTAAGTTAGTGTGTATTCTGAATTACATTCAGAAACTGAAGTTGCATAACCACTAACCACAAATTTGACAAGGAACAGCTTCGAGAAATTTACAAGTAAATCTACCTTAAACTGTGTGATAGCCATTGACTTTAGTCATGTGCATAAGGCAACCACATAACTTATTACATGTTAAGTTTTTTTGCATACTGCACATCACTATGTCAATTACTAGCAGTGTCTTTATGCTCTATATTCTATTTGTACAAAATCTGCATTTAATGACACATCACACAACACAAATTATATTAACGAGAAATTGAATTAAGTTTTGAAAATCTTAAGACCTAAAAAAAAAAACAAACTCATATCCATATTACTAGATATTATTTATGGAAGTTGTAACCCTAATAGCACAACATGAAAGATTACCTGTGGAAGTGATAACTATTTCTACATTTTGCCACATATGCCTGCACAACCATATGCCTAATGAAACACATCATGCAATCCTAAATTCAAGCACAATGACATTATGTCACAGCTGATGAACACCTTGTATAAATATACATAAAGATATAGGTATATAAACAGATATACAGATATATGCTTACATATTTACTTTTTAACATAAAAAGTTCATAAATACAGGGCAGCAAGTTTGTTTATAACAAAGATGTTTTTATGTTTATTGCTGCAACAGTAAAACTATAAGATGAAGCATTATTTATCAACAAAAAAATTACACTTGCATTACTGAACTTATTTTTAACAAGCTCAATATTTTGTCTTCAAGATTTTATTTTTTAGCTTAAATGTTTTTATAATAGATATATAATTCTAAACGACATAATGGGTTTATCTTTTTATTAAAAATACATTTTATTTATTTTACTATAGGTAATGACTTTACTTGAATAGATTTCTTTATGGCAAAATGTCTTCACCTATAACACAGAATATTACAAATTTCTTTAGATCTTCAAAACAATATATCTAATATGTACTAAAGTTAATTGACAAAAATAGTAGTAACAGTAGTGGTGTGTGCATTCTCTTACAGCAATGCCACATTGAGCTATTTTCTGTGTTCATGTTGCAAGTCAAAATACTTACTGCTGTCCCACCAGGTGACTAGTATTGGTGACAGTAATAGTAGTGTTGTCATACACCTATGTCAGCCTCTTCTGAACTTTTTTTTTTATCAGCAAAGAAAAATTGAATTTAATTAAGAGAGTAGAAGCATATATCTAAACAGAAATGCATACACAAAGTATAATCGTCCCAACTTACTAGTAGTGACAATGCTTTCCACAGGCCAACTAGCAACAGAACCGCTGACAGTTTTTACATCTACTTCATAGGACTGACCAGGTTCTAATCCTTCTGCAAAACTGGCAACTCTTTCTTCTTCCTTTTTAACAACGAGTCTTATGGATTTTTTTAATCCCAAAGAAATCTGATAGCGATCAAACTCTGAATGTGATGTAGGAGGTGACCATAGCACATCAAGAGAGTATGGTGTCACTGTTCTTCTGTCAAATGTGACATCGGTTGGAGGAAGAGGAACTTGTCAAGAAAAAAATGAAATAAAATAATCAAAATAGGATTCAACAGTACTATATTGTACATACGTAAATATATGTTTAGTAATATGAAGTTGTTTTATACTGAATTACATATGAAATACCTGTAGTTGTTATTGAGAGAATTCAAGTTTGGCACATTGAAACTTATTTTTGACTTACTGGGTTTCTACAATGACTGCATAAATGTCATTATTTACAATTTGTAAACAGATGAATACTAATTTATTTTATATACAAATATCAATAAGAACCTTGTGCTGAATACTGTTCCAATAATTATTCAAATGAGTTTACTTCAACCATTTAAAATCCATTACATCATTCATGTTACAATACTGATTACTATTCACTGATAATATTTACTTTAAGCCCACAGTTAAATGGAATATTATGATTGATATAACAACTAGTCATGTGAGTATAGAACATTCATCTCCTCATAAACAATTACAGTTAACATTTGGAGCTTATTCTAAGTTATTTTTTTGTAATTAACAAACATGGTGGATACTTTGATTATACTTCCCCCCTCCACACCTTTACTTAGCTATAACTTTGTGATACATTTAGACACATTACTATTTGATATTCTTGTTCCCACTCATTTTAAATGTAACAAAAAATCAACACACAGGCCAAAACTTAATTACTAAACACATTGGAACTGTGCACTCATTCTGATTACTTTGGCTACAGCATGCAATTACTATATTACTTAATATCTCAACAGAGAAACTAAGAAAACAGAGCAAATTTTTAATATCTTGTTACTCATTACAAGGTCACATAAACTGACAAGCAGCATAGGTGGGAAATCATTTTCATTCAACTACATACAAGGATAGGCCTAAGTTGAATGTAAAACTAGGATTCTACAACTTAGAAATAAAAAGAAAACTACACTGATTTTTGAATTTAAATTCTGCTGCATAAGCCTTGTTTTTCAAACTATTGCCCAAATGATTTTTTGTAACTGCACATTTCTGTTTGAAATGTTTGACTAGGCCTTGATAATTAACATAATAAATGAAATTATAATTTTTGCTCAAAATGTATATTCATTCAAGTTTCAAATTATACCCATGTTGTTATAATTAATTTATTTTAACATACAGTTCATGAAATATAAGACTGCATTAATGAGAAAATAAAATGTAACATTAAAGCCAATGTAAGACATGAATTAGTTTTCCTTGTGTGGTAAACAGGTACCTCAAACAAAAATAGTGCGATTATGACAAAGGAAATTAAAGCACCATTAATCATCTCATTACATTCTATAAACAATGATTCCTCTCTTTCACGCATCACACTACTTCTCATATTATATGATTAAATAACAGATTAATGTAAATCCACTGAAAGGTAATGATGAGAGAATTTCCACAGTGGGAACATATTAAGTGAAATATTCAGAGGATGTATGAACAGGACCAATCTGTGGGAAGGATCCACTCTGTACAAGACAATTAATCCATAACTAAGTTCAAAGTTACCAAGATATAATAGACTGACAATAGAATAAGTGGGTGAAGTGATTGTAGGAAAGAAAGAGTAGTTCTAAAGGCAGAAGTCTTAAGAGCAAGGCCTTCCTACTGACTAATATACTAAAGGACCGTAGAGTTAAGTGAATGGATTATGATGAGATGCCCTGACAAACATAACAGAATATAGTAGCAGGATCATCAAACTATTAACATCTTGAAGACATAAACAGCAAAGGCCATTCCTCTGAAAAAACAAACACTGGAAATAATGAAAGTATCCAGAATTGTACCACACTCAAACAGAGGCCTTTGTAAACACATGCAAGTGTATGCAAGGTGGAAGAATATGGATGCACAGGGTTATGCGAGATCAATCAAGCCACTAGGAGAGTGTGAATTGGAGAAATAAGAAGGAAGAAATGAAAAATAAGTCAGCAGACTACTGAATATATTCCTGTAATTTGTTTGTTTGTTTTTGAATTTTGTGCAAAGCTACACGAGGGCTACCTGTGCTAGCCATTCATAATTTAGCAGTTTAAGTCTAGAGGGAATGCTACAAGTCATGACCACCAACTGCCAACTCTTGGGCTACTCTTATACCAATGAACAGTTGGATTGACTGTCACATTATAATGCCCCCATGATTGAGACGAGGATTCAAACCCATGACCCTCACATTACGAGTCAAGTGTCTTAACCTCCTGTCCCACTGATTTGTGAGAGGCCACTGAAGGTGATGCAAATGATCATATGGAGAGGAATAAAGAACTCTAGAGAGCTCAATGACAGCTGACCTGTAAGAAGGGGAGGTGTGTCAGAAAAGGGCCCTAAGACAGAGGCAGAATAGAGGAACTCAACGAGGCTCATGGGAATGTGAAATCTGATGGATCTCACAAGAGCTAAATAAGAGTTTCACTTCAGTTTCCAAAGAGAGAGGGATTCACAAAAAAATATCTTCCACAAGGAATAATACCAAATAAGGTTCCCCACCGTAAAACTGACCAAAGTTAAAGCACCCTGACCCAACAAACAACTGAAGAAGAAAATTAGGCAGCATTGAAAACTGGTAGATGCGACTTTTCATAATTAGTCCGGCAAGGATAACAATAAATAGTTCCTGAAAGAAGGGGTGAAACAATACAGATAGCTAAGTTGAAAAAGTAAAAGATAAGAATCAAGTTGATTGAGACAAAGAAAGAGAGTTAAAATAGAAAAATATCCATGAGCTGTATAAAGATGTTCAAGGGGTTGGAGCTCTATGAGTGAGAAGTTTTTGGACATCAGGGACATCTAAAACACAAATACAAGAATTATTATTCTATGAGATCCATAAAACTGAATGTTTTGAAGTTATTATTATGTATATATTTCTTTTATTTTTTTAATCTCTTCTGGGAATTTTTTGCATCTTTTCTTATTACCATGGGGCTAACATAGCCAGGTGGTTAAGGCACTCCACTCGTAATCTGAGGGTTGTGGTTTCGAATTCCTGTCACATCTAACATGCTCACGCTTTCAGTCGTAAAAGTATTATAATGTGATGGTTAATCCCATTATTAGTTGGTAAAAGAGTAGCCCAAAAATTGGCTGTGGGTGGTGATGACTAGCTGCCTTCCTCCTAGTCCTACACTCTAAATTAGGGTCAGTTAGTACAGATAGGCCTTGAGTAGCTTTGTCCAAAATTCAAAACAAACCAAACCTATTACCGTCCTCTCTCTTATCTTCTGTGTGGGAATTTTTCACACCTTTTTTTTTCTCAACCTTTCTATTATTATCTTTTTTTTGCTTTTTTTTACAAAACCAGCATTGATTATTGACATCTTCCTAAACTTTATCTAGGATTAATCACAATGAACAATAACCAAACATAGTCTACAGAACAATTCCCAGCCAAATTTTGCCCCATAAATCCAACTAATTCTTGTTTATTCAATGTCCAATTAGCACTTTGTTGTTCTTTTAATCTGATAGGGCTCCCAGACTTATAATTTGGGTGTTATTATGTTGAATGGCTAATGACTATTACCTCTTCACAGTCTTGACTATAATGGTCATGCTTCCTACATTTATAACAGTTCTTTCATCCTAACATCCATTGGGAGGAGTTTTAATTCCACAAAAGCCTTTGTCTACAGTTCCCACCAATATGTCCTTCAAGTTACAACTGAAACATCTACTGACTTATGGTTTAATTGCTCCATCCTGTGTAACCATTTGACTAACTAATATTTTCAGTTCTATTAGATTATCATCAGAGATAGTTGATATTTCAATACTAGTCAACCTGATGATCCCACACATAACTTCCAGTCGATGCCTTTAGAAGTTTATCAGTGACTTTAATGAAATCAAGTTCCATTTCCAACTGTAGATCTTCCTTTATAAATGTATACTTAGCTTTGTTTCCACATAAGCTTTATGTCATCATCCATTATGCTAACTAAAAATTGGTCATATGCCAATAAATTTATCATTTCAAGTAAAGCATCTGGGATAGATAATTTAGTAAGAATTTCCAAAAGCTTTGAAGTTCAACAAAGATCTATTCTTTCCTCCATACTGTTTCAGGACCTTGCATTGAATACTTCCTTTTGGTACCCAACTCTGAATATGTTGGACTGATGCAGCTACCTAAGTTTGGCAGTTATTACAATTCTCAATTGAAAGGATACTTAATGTATTTAAATCTATTTCTTTTCAATGGGTAGCAAGAGGTATCTTATGGTTCACTATTTGAAACTGTCTCCCATGGTACCTTTACATCATAGTTCAATAGTCTCTCTATTGGATGATCTGATTAACTGGTCAGATAAATTCTGGAACTGGAATTGGTTGTAATATAGTTGTAGTATTCTAGGAAGGCCATGCAGTCACAAATGGCACAGTATTAGTGGTAACAGTGGAATAATTTCAGTTAGTGTTGGAATTCTTGTGTGGATGCAGAAAGAGGAGTGGCTGGTTTAATAGGTCCTTCTATTTCATATTTTATAGAAAGTAGTGTTAGTTTTGGTTGGAATTCTTGTGTGGATGCAGAAAGAGGAGTGGCTGGTTTAATCTTTGCATTTATTAAATAATTTTCCAAATGTTTTATTTTGCCACTGATGCTCCCTTCTACTTCATGACCTTCCTGTTATAATATTTCCAGATTTCAAATATGTTTTCCTGTACTTCTTCAGTTGTGTCAAAATGGCCTTTCTGTAGGTCTTCAATCTTATTGTAGTAATCCCTCTTTACACCCCTGATAGCTTCATCAATCTTGTTTTCAGATTTATTTTTGTTTTTAATTCTTTGCTTAAATTCCTGTCTCTTACTTCTTGATTTTGCATACATTTCTTCTTGGTTTTACTTCAATTTTCTATTTCTTTCTTCCTGGTCTTATTTCAATTTTGTGTTTCATTGCTCTTCATTTCTTTCATTTTCTGTTTCTTTTTTCTTAATCCTTTAATTTTATGTCTCACACTAAGAATTTTAGATCTCTTTCTTCATGTCGTTTTACTAGCTGTTTCATCTAACTTCATGCTTGCTTTGTCATTGTTTGAAATTTAGTCAAAGCTATATTTTACTTCCACCAAAATAATTCCACTTCTAGTATCTGTGTTCTTTTGAATTATTTGGTAAAATTAATGCAAAGTCCAATCCACATAAATCTAGCAAAATAATTTATTTCTTCAATAACATTAGCTACATTAAGGGTCACATTCATTTGTAAACCAAACTTTACAAATAAATTTTTGAGCACAAATTCCAAAACAAACTTACTTTTAACTTTTCTTGCAGAATTCCTTACTAATTGATTGACCACTAACAAACTTGCTCTTTAGCTTACTAACTGAATCACAGAACTGAATAATTCACTGACTAGCAATAAATAGTTCACTGAATCTGGTATTTATATTGTATCCTTGTTTCTACAGGAACTTTCTTGAATCCCAACTTTCGTGAAATACTTCTTCTAGCAAAACATCTGAACTAAAATATGGCTTACAACAATAAACAGGATATACACATTTTCATAAAAAATTATATTAAATGAACAACAATGAAAGTAAAATTCAAAAATATATCACTGGATGTTCCAGTTTGATGAATCCAAAAAGCATTCCAATCAAGATAAAATTATTAAAAACAAGTACCTTTAAAAACGTTATACAAACATTAAAAGTTTTATAAACTGAATTTTATTTACTGAATAATTGCTTTCACTCACCTGTATAATGTCTTTAGTGAAGAGTATGTTAACAACAACATTCAAACTGAAACCAAATATTAGAGTTTATAAATGGAATTGTTTTAAAGAGCATATTTGTATTACAATAACATTATACAACCCAAAGACAGGGGTGGAGGATACATCTGACAGAATGACCAACATAGTAAAGGGTGCTATTAGCAACCCCAGATTAAGGCATGGGCTTACCAGGCTGAAGCCCAGAGCCTCACAATAATTAAGAGGCCTCAAGCTATGACAAGAAATGTATTGCATGTAGAGGTTCTGTCTCGAGGGGGCTTCTATAAGTTGAAAAGCTTAGTCCAATAAAACTTTTAATCAGGCCTTGGCTATTAGTGACAACAGTCTTTCTAGTGTTCACATAGGCTAATGATGTAGGAAGGGTAGATCAGAAGATTTTTAAATACAAGAATTAAAACAGGCATTCATGAAAAGGGGCCACAATAATGTAATTCTGTTATGGATGCTGTCAAGACTGAATTGTGGGGACAGAATTATAATTATGCCACTAGGGCTGAATACTAGGTTAATAAGTAAGAGAAACATGGTTCAATATATGGGATCACTTCAAACAGAAAAGGGAACTTAAGAGAGAATGGTTTACATTTAAATATGGCAGGTGCTGGCTTGTGTGTAAAAGCTATTAACTGAATTGTAAAAGCAACTTTAAACTATGATTAGGCAGTGGAGGGTTATCAGAATACTGAATAAAACAAAATGTAGAGATACAGTATGGACACAAGGTACAAAAGTAGTTTTAATGGTAGACTAGACTGTTATCATTGTAATGCTAGAAGTATAATGAATGAAATAGATGACTTTAGACCACTGGTTCTAACAGATTTTTATACAATATCTCAAACCTAGCTTACTGTAGTCATTTATGATGAAAGAAGTTTCTTTGCAACACAGGATTAGAGGTTGTTTAAAAGAGGGACAAGAGGGAGTTTATATGTAAAATGTGAGTTATAGCCTGTTCAAGATATTGAAGCTAATAGTAGTGAGGCTGAATCTGTTTAGTTTCCTGTTACTGTTTATAACAGAAGAAGGCTGTTAGTTTGTATGTTACTGAGTACTGATAAAATGAATGAAAAACTCTACAATGAGGTGAAAAATTTAACTATAGATGAGGTTATAATTGTGGGAGATTTTAATTTCTGGCATATAGATTGGAAACTTTCAAGAGTCAAATCATAAGAGAGACAGATTTTTAGAAACTGTTCATTGGTTTTCTTAGACAATTGGTTAGGGAACCTACTAGGAACAATTTTATTTTAGATTTACTGCTCACACCTAATAAAGTAAATAGTTAATAGAGTAGCAGTTGGGGAACATTTGATTACAAGTGATCATTTCTCAGTTAAGTTTGATGTTTTACTTCATACCAAGATAAGAAATGAGACTTTGGTCCAAGTTTTGAAAAGATAAGACAAAAATTATATGCTCTGAATTGGGCAACTGAATCAGTGTGAGATACTGATAAAAATGTAGAAAAATTTTAAATATAAATTCTTAAATATTCAAAATATACATGGCTCCTCAGGGACAAAAAATAGAGTGTCTACATGCAAAAAATCAGATTAGCTAACAAGATATAAAGAATAAAGTTAAACAAGTTTAAATTAAATACAATGATGGGAGATCTAAAGGACTACAGAACATGAAGAAAGTCTGTCAAATGAAAAATTAGAAAATCAAAAAGTATAAACAAAGGTCAACTGAAAATGTAAAAATAAGTAAAAGATTTTTTCAAATTCATTAAAGGTAAGTAAAATGTTAGGAAGGGAGTGGGGCCATCTTGTTTTACTTTATTTCCATCTAATAGCTGTTAAGGTTCAGGAGTATTTCTTAAACCTTCATTGATAAACAAGTGAAGAAAAAATATAATTTAGTAACTCGGCCATCTCATGATCATCAGATATTAGATGGAAATAAAGTAAAACAAGATGATGAGATGATCATGTCAATTAATACTGTTAAGAAAACAATTGTTAAGTTTAAAGACTAATAAAGCACCTGGTCCACAAAGCAATTTACACAAGGATTTCGAAATAGGTTACAGATTGGGTATGTGGACCTTGTGCTTTTTTTTTCCTAAGTTCTTGAAGAGGAGACAGATGCAAGAAGGTTGGAAGTTGGTTAATATTACTCCTCTTTTCAAGAGAGGGTTGATAAAGATTATCCAAGTAACTAGAAAAAGGTTTTGAAAGTTTGATAAAAGATGCTTGGCAAAGTCATTTAATAAAGTTTCTTAAGGCATCAAATCAATATGCTATTGCTAGTGGCAGGATAAATAGGATTTTATATCTACAGAAATAGTTAATACAAGTTTAAAGAGGCTGTGATGTCACTGTTTAGTGGCCACTGATTAAGCTACATTTAGAGTACTGTATTCAGTCCTGGCCTCCTTACCTTGGTGAGCACATTGAATTGTTGAAAAGGGTTCAGAGCATGGTTGAAAACATTATCTTATGCAGATAGATTAAGATCTCTGAACTTGTTTTCTCTTGGAGAAAAAAGAATCATCGAGGATCTAATCGGTAAGCTTTAATATTGTTAAATGAACCAATAATGTTAATGCTTCCTCTTTTTTCATATTTAACAGTGAGAATGGTAAGATATAGAAACACAAATATGAATTTTTGCAGGAAAGAAATAATCCTCAACTGAGACATTTTATTTTTCTAAAATGGTGGTTGGCCTCTGGAACAGGTTGCCTTCAAATGTAATTGATGCAGTTAATTTAAGGGAAACCTTGATAAGTATTTGAATGGCAAGGGCTGGTTCTGAGTTTGTTTTTTTATGGTTTAATATAGTATATCCTAGCTAGACTTAAAAGATCCCTTGTTGCCTTTTAATGTTATGCAAACATGATAATCATCAAAAATTTATTAACAGTGTTGTCACTCTTTATTTTAAACATGTTGTTGTACCGTATATCTACTACTGAACCAATATCTAAAACAAAACATATATTTACCTGTTCTATACTCTGCCACTGTTGGTGAACTAACTTGTTTCCCACTAACAGTTCGAACAGAAATATTATAAGCTCTTCCAGGAATAAGTTCATTGAAAGCTGCCTGAGCAGGACCAGGTGGCTCACCTTCTTTGTCCACATATACAACTGACTGGTCAGAATCCTCAGGTTCGATACTTACGCGATACTGACTAAAGATACCAGAAGGATATGGAGGTTGCCATAGAACAAGAAGAGTGGTCTCATTTCTAAACCATACAATGAACCGTACAGGAGTGTTTGGTTCTATGGGGAGAAAAGTACTGAATGTTACAAAGGAAATACAATTAAGAAACAAAATGTATTTGTTCATCACATGATCATATATAAGCCATGTAACTTTTGAAGAAGCATTTTTGTACGTTATAATGAATACGTTACTGCCCACATTAGCTTTAATTTTAATTACAAACAGTGTTTTTTAGCTCTCTCACCTCTCTAAAGTGAAATCATCGTATTTCAATTTAATATAAAATATATATTTCTACTAATTAGTTTAACAAAGTACATTATCTTGATCTCAGCATATTTTACCAGCAAGTATAACAGATATTAAGTTAAAAGTGTTTGTGCCTTTGTAACTGAATGAACAAGTATGCCAATTAAATCACTTTAGAATATTTTTTTAAAAAAACATTACATTCAAAAGATGTTGATGAAACAGCAGAACAATCCAAATGTTAATTTCTTACTGTACATATACCTATAACTTGTATCATAATTCCAATAAAATATTTGGTACACACTTGTCGTAAAATTTACTGCCACAAACACTGATGATTTCTGGTCCTTGAAAAGAGAATAAAGCTGAATTTCATATGTGCCACCAGGGGTAAGGTCTTGTAGCGTAAATTGAATAGTACTATTTTCAGCTTCTATAACTTGTATCCGAGAATCGTCCTCTTCAGACAAAGGGATGATCATTAACTGGTACTCAGTATAACCTCCTCTTGCTGGTGGATCCCAAAATAAATTGACTATTTTACTTGAAAATGGTTTAACTGATAAATTGGTGGGAGGATCTGGCACTGAAAATTTCAAAATAAATTTGTCCATGAAATAATATATTTCACACAATTTCTATTTACTTCACATAAACAACAGAAACATGTGTGATTTGTTATAATATAGAGATAATGACTTCTTCCAAAATGAAAATGTAGATTTGTCCTTCTTACTTTCCCAAACATGCTCACCCTTTCAGCTGTGGGGGTGTTATAATGTTATGGTCAATCCCATTATTCATTAGCACAAGAGTTGGCAGCAGGTGGTGATAACTAGCTGCCTTCCCTCTAGTCTTACACTGCAAAAATAGGGATGGCTAGCACATATAGCCCTTGTGTAGCTTTGCATGAAATTCAAAAACCAACCTTCTTACTTTCAAAAATTAATGCACAGTCATGTGCCTTTCTCATACAAATTAACTTTTAAAATTCTCATGAAGAACGTGTTTTGTGGTACTAGTTTAGTTAATATCTAAGTTGTTACTTTTTTTTACTTCACTCTTCAATTGTGCTCTGATACAGTTTTAATCTAAATATATTCTTGTCACTACCAAATTAACTTCTGTAATGTCATCACCAAATTAAACATACAGATAAAGGTGAAAATAGATGCAAAATACAGCTCTGAAAGCTCATCTTATTCAGTTCAACAAAACATCATAGCAGCATTATACATTGCAACTATTTAAAAACCAAGCCTCAGCCTTCTGAGAAAACAATACCAGCAAGAAATCACATTTTACCACTTGATAATGTCATCACTAATATAAAATTTGGATCACCATAAGTAACCTGACATAATTCAGTTGTGGACAACAACCACATAACAAACTCATGAGAATACTTCTGATCAAAAATAAATAATTATTTGAGTAATACAATGTGCAAAAGTTAACCATCTATTACAACTGTACAAATCCTCAAAGTAGAAAACTACCAAATACTGATAAGCAAATAATTCAGAAATACTTGTAACACACAAGTTATTCTAGTATTAATAGTTTCTTACGTGTTAGTCTTATGCCTAATAATAGCTCAAAATCTGTGGTTGAAACACGTAATAAAATATTTGTTTCTGCTGTAGTACATAATTTTTCATTTAAATTATGTATTACCTTTAACAATTAAATTTCACATGATGTATAAATAGAGCAGTTTATTTTTAGTCAATGTTCGACATTACTGTTTGAAAACAACATGAGGTAATGAGTCCATTTACATGTTTATTAAGTAATTTATTTTTATATAATTCACCTCTGATGTGTAGTATTAAACTGTGGTCAGTTCCTAATACATCAGTCATCAATTATCCTTTTATGCAATGAAACATAGTCAGTTCAAACGTATCCATTACAGTAACATATCCATGTGTGTGTGTGTGTGTGTGTGTGTGTGTGTGTATATATTCATACATTTTTGACTTTACAGAAGATATGCATGTACATTATATAGTGAATGGAGCATGTATATTTATGTGTGTGTGCATGAAACTAGAATAAAAAATATACAACTACATAATGTATTTTAGTAAAAATGTTAACTCATTTTAATACTAATGAGTTAACCTTTAAATATTTATATATCTATAACACAAATTTGTTAAAGCTCATTAGCTTTTCATTAAACTAAGAAAACCAATGCTGACCTTTTTTTCTGTTTTATGCATATAAATGAGTGTGCTTAAAGTATCTCTACTAGATCTGAATTTATAATCCTTGTATAAAAAATGTTATTTCATCCTATGACTTGGAAGGAAAATATACCAATAGTAAGCATGCAGAATGAACATAGCAGACACTCCAGTAGTTCAAGTGTGGAGAAACTGAAGTGTGATTATTGTGGAATGAAGTAATGAAAGGTCTTGTCTGAGAGAGTACAGTCAGAGAGCTGATGGGAAAAATGTTCAATGACAATTTCCCTGGTGATATTTTGATGTACAGATAATTTTCAGTAAAATATAAATAAAGAATTTCTCATGAAGATTATGATGTGAAATAATGAAGAAAAAATGATAATGCCAAGAGATAATGTTCTAGAAAGTGTAGATTTTAATTAATCTGTTATTTTGTTAATGACTATTAACATTCAGTGTCAGTAACACTTTACCTCTTACCCGAACAAAAAAGGCTATCATAAAAAAAGCTTTGTATATAAAGTATAAACAAAAGCATATTGAAAGGAAATCAAGAGTCACTAGACACTAAGCCTAATAATTTAACAAACAAATTTCAGAATAATGTAAATGAAAGGATAGTATGTAATTTGTAATGCATATTACTATGAAATAGAAAAAGGAATATTTAATATATTTTTGGTTTTAATCAATTATCTGGAATTTTTCTTCTAAAATTTGCCTGGAAAAATAAGTCTTCAAACTTTTTTAGTGACAGAGTTTTGTAGAGAAAACCAATCGTAAAAACATAACATAAATATCTAGCATGTAAATTTAGGACAATGAAAGATATTGTTACACCTGGAATTAAAGAAGTTTACTTTATTTTTGCAGTTGGTTACACTTCCAAATGCTTCTTATTTTGTGCTTTCCTCACAAAACAAGAAAATATATACGTAATTATTTTTAAAAAAATGTCTCTTTGGTATTTCAAAAATACTAAACCATACAGCTTAATCAAGAAATATTTAAAACAATTTTTCTCCCCTCTGCAACACACAAATAATCTTTCAGCACATCTACCCAAATAAAAGTTCCAAAGAGCTGTTAAAGCGTATGTTAAACGTAAAATTAACGAATGTACATAAGAAAGTGAAAGGCAACACCCAGTAATATATAAATTAAAGAATTTATGACAACTTAAAAACAGAAAGAAATGTACCTGTTGCTAATGTCGACGTCCATACCAACTGGTTGATCAAAGAGGTATTGGTAAAATACAAATAAAATGTATAATCTTTCCCAGGCAATGCATCAACAACTACAACACTGTTTGATGCTTTTGCAATAAATGTGAAGTTTGGAGTGGGATAACCATGTGGAGGTAAATAGTCCAATCGAAAAAGTCCATCTTTCAACTCACTGATGTCCGATGGAAAGGCCAAATCAATTTCCACTGTTACACATAACTGGAAACATTATTAAAGAAATCCGATTAAAATAATGAAATTTTAATATGCTAAAAATTTAATATTAATATGTTGTTTTGAATAAGCTCATGTCATAATGTCTATGTAATATTATTTCTAATTATTTCATTTAAAACATAAAAACCATATTGAAAAAATACAAACAACTTTAACAAGGTCTATACGTGTACCAGCATTGTATTACATATATACTATCGAATTAATTAAAGCATGATTTCACTATTCATTAAGTCTCAGCGTAATATGAAGTCCAAAACCTAAAATACTACATTCGCACTGTTATAGTCTTTAATCGATATGAATAAACTTTGAATACTGGTTTTATAGAATTTACTCGGCGCGTCTGACTATAAAAATTATATCATAAAAATATACGCACAAAAATATTTTTTGCACCACAATATCACATAGGTTTCGGTTTTTGCCTTTATATATCATAACACTCGTTTGTTTGAAACACAGATGACAGGTTGAGGGGGAGGGAGCATAATATTGTAGAGCCTTTCAATGTTTGTTCTCAAATGCAAAGTTACCAAATGGGCTACGTGTACTATGCCCACCACACTTATCATAACTGGATTTTTATCGTTATAAGCCATTAGTCTTCAAGCTTATCCCCGAGCCACCTGGGAGAAAAACTATTCAAAACAAGCTATCCATTTTGTTATAAAAGTAAGATTAATTAACAAGGCTGTGTTTATTTAACATCGTGAAAGACTGGTGTAATGAAATGCTTTATTGACAGATTCGTGATTTTACAAGGTGAGAAAATGTGGATTAAAATATACATCGACAGCGAAATTTCTACTAACCTTTTGAGAAGTGCCCATTGTTACTATTTTTCAAGTAATACAGACTCAAAAAAGTCAGTTTTTCGCTTTATACTTACTTTTATCAGTATGTTTGTTTGTTTTTTGAATTTCGCACAAAGCTACTCGAGGGCTATCTGTGCTAGCCGTCTCTAATTTAGCAGTGTAAGACTAGAGGGAAGGCAGCTGGTCATCACCACCCACCGCCAACTCTTGAGCTACTCTTTTACCAACGAATAGTGGGATTGACCGTCACATTATAACGCCCCCCTCCCCGGCTGAGAGGGCGAGCATGTTTGGCGCGACGGGGATGCGAACTCGCGACCCTCAGATTACGCGTCGCACGCCTTAACTTACTTTTATCAATAGTATTTAGTAATAACACTTTTCACTCTATGATTGTATTATTTGAGAAGAAATAGTTTTAAGATACTATTAATCAAAAGTAGATTAACAAAGTAATAAACCAAAAATATGAATCTAGTAACTTTTGTATTAAAATTAAAATCTTCCAAACTTTAAATAATATAGCATGTAATTATACCCCGAGCTACTCCTGTGATAATTTCTTTCATCTCATTACCTAATCAAATAAAGCATTTATGCAATTTATAGTACAATATCAACTAGGAAAGGGGAATGGAATAACAGAAACATAATTTTTAAAAATATTATAACGGTTGCAATATTAAAAGCTCTAAAACTTTAAATAGATCCAGTATCACATA
Source organism: Tachypleus tridentatus (assembly GCF_004210375.1). Classification (NCBI taxonomy): domain Eukaryota; kingdom Metazoa; phylum Arthropoda; class Merostomata; order Xiphosura; family Limulidae; genus Tachypleus; species Tachypleus tridentatus. Next base: position 82,519,552 of record NC_134835.1, on the reverse strand, counting down.
CATTTCGCCATTTTGGTTTGCAGTTACACTGCTGACCAATAAAAAAGTTTAAAAGTATTCGCAAAACTCATACACCCAAATACAGGTTAGCAATGGGACAGATTTATTATTGTATATTTATTTTAATATCGATGTTTGAATCAATTAAATATATATTTAGAAATGCATGTAACTTATACTGTTAAATGTTTATTGCGAAATTCCCGCCTATTCTCTGAATTTGTTGAAAATTCTCGAGTGTAAGAGTCAGCAACATATGTTTCACAACAGCATTAGGATGTCGTCAGTATTGTTGGGTCAACAGACATTTCTGGAACATCACCAGAAACACTATATTTTGTGGATTTGTTACAGTTGGTATACTATAACTTGTCCTTGGATGCTATAACTATGATTAACACTTATTTATTGGGAAACTACACATTACAAACCATTTAACTTCAGTGAATTAACATCAGACATTTGTATAATTTCAGCTATGAGAAACTCACGAGTAATCAGTTAGCCTCCCGTTAAGTGAATTGTACCTATATCAGCTCAGAATGAATTCACTCATTGTTTGTTTGTTTAAAATGTCGTGCAAAGCTACGGGAGGGTTATTTGCGATAGCCGTTCCTAATTTAGCAGTATAAGACTAGAGGAAAGGCAGCTAGTCATTACCACCCACCGCCAACTCTTGGGTTACTCTTTTACCAACGAATAGTAGGATTGACCGTCACATTAAAACGTCCCCATGCTTGAAAGGGCAAGCATGTTTGGTGTGATAGGATTCGAACCCGCAACCCTCAGATTGAGAGTGGAGCACTCTAACTACCTGGCCATGCCAGGTCTATTCGCTCATCGTATGCTGTCGATAAAATTTTCAGTTCCAGACCAGATAGAAGACCCAATATTGTATATAAGGTTTTAAAACTTTGTGTATAAATATTATTTGTAATACATGTTTTTAATAACCATATTATAAATTTTATTATTGTTTGTATATTTGTATTAAGAAAATTGTGCGTATCAATCTTGTTGGCAAATATCATACATTTGTGCATATTTAATTAACTTCTAAATCTAAATTACAATGTAATACAGCTTCAGGCTATTTGATATAAGTACAATTCACTTTCGGGGAGCTAACTGACTCTTTGCTAATCACACGTGAGTTTTTCACACTTGAAGTTATATAATGTCTTCGTAGAAATACTAACGTCCAAAGTTAATCAGTTGATGGTAAACCGTTTGTAATGTTCGAAATCTATAAACTTACCTGGTCAAATATCTGTAGTTTCCTAATTAATAAGTGTTGATTACAACTATAGCTTCCGAGGTTTATATTATACTAACTGTAGTAAACCAACAATACAAACTGTCTCTTTGCGTTTCACGTTGGTTAATTTTAGAAATTAGAAAGGAAAGTTTTCAGGAATTTCAGCTAAGAAAAGAATACTGGAGTTTGCATACATATATACAATGTTAATTATTACATTTTAGAACGTTCTACACATTTCGTGAATAGGCGGAAATTTTGCAGTACACATTTAACAATATAAGTTACGTGCATTTCTAAATATACACTAAATTAAAAAAACATTAATATTAAAGTGAATAGATAATAGTAAATCCGTCACATGACTAAGAAGATTTGTAAACGTTTATGACCATTCGGTTAACAAGAAAGTAATACCACACGCATAATTGATTTTTTGGAATTAAGCCCAAAACTATACAATGGGTTATTTGTGCTCTGCCCACCATAAGCATCTAAACCAGGTTTCTAACGGTGTGAGTCCACAGACATGCCGCTGTGCTACTGGGGGCACGTGCATAATACTGAACAAAATTTAGGGAGAGAAAAAGTACCATAATATATCTGAATAAAGATATAGTCTAAGCTACCTGTTGATGAGTGAAATTCGTGACCATTTAGGTCATTACACTTGTGAATACTTCTCGTATAGTTTTATTTTCTTTTGCAGTGATTCAACTATATAAAAATGAATAGTATTTTGAATTTCGCGCAAAGCTGCACGAGGGCTATCTGTGTTAGCTGTCCCTAATTTAGCAGCGTAAGACTAAAGGGAAGGCAACTAGTTATCACCACCCACCGCAAACTCTTAGGCTACCCTTTTACAAACGAATAGTAGGATTGACTGTTAAATTATAACGCTCCCACGGCTGAAAGAGCTAACATGTTTGGCGTGATGGTGATTTGCACCCAAGTCCCTCAGATTACAAGTTGAGTGTCTTAACCACTTCGCCATGTCTGGAATGAAATAAATAGAATACTTGTGATTTTCTTTATCAGAGTCCTAAAATATCAATTTGTCAAATAACAAAATTTATTATTATTCATACATCGTTATTCTTTAATATTCTTAATAATACCAGATTATAATTTTAATATGACCTCTGAAGACTTATTTAATTGGCTTCCCTTTTGATATTTGTTCTGTAACTGATACCTAATTCAAACCTTTTTACCATGGCCTATATTAAAACGCTGCTTATTGCTCAAACTATTATTATTTTTTATTGTTGTTGCTAGCTGTCTAAATAATTCATACTTTTTTGTTTGTTTTAACATTATATATATTGTACGTAATTTAATTTCGATTTTTATCTTTAAATTCACGGAAATCTATTAACCTTTTTTTAAATTTATATTTGAGGACATATTCGTGTGAACAATCCTAAATGTCCTACCTTTTAAAGCACAGTACAGGGAAGGTAATGCTGTGTAACAATATATACAAGTATATATTATTTAAAAGTACAAAATGAATAATTTAGCCTCAACAAATACAACAGACAGTAGTGGTCGTTTGTTTGCCTTAACCTCAAAACTTTACAATGTTTAACTACAATTTGACCACCACAGGAATTGAATCCCGAACGTTAGCGTTTTTAGCTTACAATTGAGCCACGGATGTGAGGCAGAAATTATCGTGATTTGAAACCTATTAATATCTATTCCAATAATAGCTTTAAAAAGTTTAGAACTAAACATATTGGCTTATACAGAAACATTCTCGGGGTTTCTCACACTAAATTGTAGTTTTCGAAGTGAATGAGTCTAAGATCAAGTCTTGCGTATTGTTTTTTTTCGAAGTTTCAATTCCTGTTTAAAAATTTCTCTTCAGGGTTTTTAATTTGAGATACTATGTTATTAACACATTGCGTGAAACGTTAAGCAAAACATGATTTAAAGGACTGGTAACTGAAAAACAATAAAATACCAGAAGGGTGGGCACTCAGTAGAACGATTACCTCCTCTACAGTGCATTGATTATACTCGGCTTTCAAAAAATACGAAAACGTGTCGGTATATCCGTCATTATCACGAGCCATTTCTTGGTGGAACAGTGAGGAAGGACATTCTACACATGTCCATCAAGTTTCACCAAAATCCGATCATTTTTGACTAAGTTATACACCGAAAATAGCACGAAGAATCGGTTCCCCATATTAACAAATACGGTTTTTTGGAATTTTCGCGACTTTGCTCTCACCCGGATCATTTGACCGTCTGAAAAACTAATGATTTTTAAGGATCATAGTCAAAATTTACACTAACTTTCGTCCAAATCCATTTAGCCGTTTTCGAGAAATCTTGCTGACAAACACACAAACAAATACACACACAAGAGAGAAAACATAACTACCGTTCTTCTTCAGCGGCGGAGGTAAAACATTTTGAACCTATAAAGTACTGGTTTTGATCTTCTTCAAACATTATATACAAACTTTCAATAAAAGCATCGTTGGTAAGAAAAGCATAACAGAACCTTGTACGACTGTTTTAACCATTCAATAACTCGCTTGTTGTGCAACATTTTTGTTATTTTGATTACTTTTATGAAACATAGTAGATATAGACTAGATTATAATTCTGACTGAATACCAGTAATATTGATGAGGAATCAGTCTCTTCCAAGGTCGCACGAAAATGTCCACTAAGGATCCCACTTACTCCTAGTAATTATCAATGATTCCTGATCAAAAGTAAGTTATTTCTGTAGATCATAGCTAAAATATACGTTATAAATTCTATATGAAAAACAAAGTATATAAAAACATACAATCATAAAACAAGTACTTTCGAAAAGATCTCCTCAGTGGTTCAGCGGTAATAATTCTGCCAAATCGTGTTGTTAAAAACCGAGTTTCGATACTTGCAGCAGGAATAGCAAAAGAGACCCATCATGAAGCTTCATCCTTAACAAGAAACGAGCGAATGTTCAGAATAACAGTCGAATATTCGAAAGCGTTAGAATTTACGAGTCTTTTGAAATATAATTTATTCTTTTTTGAGATTTTTTGTGTCTGTTCTTTCACCATGCCTGATGTTATAAACAATACGCAAAAACAAACAAGCATAATCTATAATGATTAGAAACTTAAAATGTGCGAGTAACAATATTTTCAGTTATAAGCTCAATAATGTCTTACGAGTCACTTAAAACTTAGAATATTTAATTAAGTTAGTTATAAATTCGCATATTGAGCTAACAATGCAAAATAACATCTGGAGTGAATGAGATGACAGTTATCATAACAGTAATATTCACATTTATTTAAAATACAATTTCTGATAATATTAATCAAACTAACTTTAAATTGTTTGTTTCTTTGTTTTGAATTTAGCGCAAAGCCAATTAACAAGGGCTATCGGCACTAGCCCTCGTTAATTTAGCAGTGTAAAACTAGAGGGAAATGCAGCAAGTCATCACCACCCACAGCCAACTCTTGGGCTACTCTTTTACCAAAGAATAATGGGATTGACTGTAACATTATAACGCCCCCATGGCTGAAAGGGCGAGCATGTTTGGCGCGACGGGGATTGAAACCAGCGATCCTCAGATTACGAGTCGAATGTCTTAACTCACTTGGCCATGCCGAACCTTACTTTAAATAGAACCGGATATGACACGCATAATAAACACTTGTTTGCTTCTAATGATGAATTTCGACAGTTCATTCATGTGCACCAAACAAAAGCATCAAATAAGAAATTTTTACATTGGCGCGAAAAAAAAAGCACGTTAATATATGAGAAAACATTTTTTTCACGTGATAAATTTGGCAGAAGTTAGAGTAATAGTGTGTTTAGTTCTACTATTCTGTTCACAAGTGGCATAGAATAATAGCCTTAATTTGTCGACGAAGGGATCACTGATCTCTTCTTTACTGAACTGGATTGAGCATTGACCCTTTCAGGTGAAGTCACCGGAAGTTATAAAGTAGTAATCTTGTCGGTTCTTATCGTAATTTCGTTGTTGAGACGTGGTATACAGTTTTAAAATTGTATCTGGTATGTCATATAAAAATGCCACTGTGTGTATTGAATAGAATTATAACAATAGACCATAAACGAGTTCAGTGCCAACATAATACATTGTTAGATTCATACTAATAACTTAGGTTTAATAATAGTAACTTTAACTAACTTAACTTTAACTTTTGAGTATTTATAACTTTCGTTTTTAAGTTTGGAGGTTTCTTACATAATCCATTGTCAGATTTATATTAATAATTTAGGCTTAATAATAGTAAAGTTAACTAACTTAACTGTAACTTTTGAGTATTTATAACTTTTGTCTTTAGGCTAGGAGTTTTCTTTTAGTTTTGTTATATGGCAATTGTCAACTCATCGATTTCATACATTTTCATATTTCACACATCTTTCGATATAGACAACCCAAACTGTTAAAAAGAAGGGATCGTAAACAAAAGGAAAGATAAGTGGTATCTAAAAGCCTGATCTGAATATTTTGAAAAAGAATGTTCTAATAAAATAGTTCAAAATATTCGTCTCAGAGATAATGCAGTGCCCACTGTGTTTTCATTTCCTGATCACTTATATTTAGAAGTATGGTATTATATATAAATTTCATTAGACCGTTTAAAATAGGGTTAAATGTTTGTTTTAAGAAAACTTCTGTTTATTTTCAGCTGTTTAGTTTTATTCGAATTTGTTACGACATAAAGTTTTTAATTGTTACAGCTTTTTGCTAGATAAAGTTTCTTATAACAAAACTAATTAAATAAATGAAACTGTCAATAAATTAACCAACACAAAATTGTTTAGTAAACTTGAAATTAAACAACAATATTAATCTCTTTTGCATCTGCTTAAGAACTCGGGATTTCTATGCAATCAGTGAGAATGTATTTAAAACTTACGAAGCAGTTATGAACCATCTGTTTTTTTTATGAAAATTAATTTCTATATGTGAGCCAAAACAGCTGTAATCATTGCAATGTCTGTTTATACAGACTTTTATGTTTGTTTGTTTGTTTGGAAATTTCGCACAAAGCTACTCGAGGGCTATCTGTGCTAGCCGTCCCTAATTTAGCAGTGTAAGACTAAAGGGAAGGCAGCTAGTCATCACCACCCACCGCCAACTCTTGGGCTACTCTTTACCAACGAATAGTGGGATTGAACGTCACATTATACACCCCCATGGCTGGGAGGGCGAGCATGTTTAGCGCGACGCGGGCGCGAACCCGCGACCCTCGGATTACGAGTCACACGCCTTACGCGCTAGGCCAAGACTTTTATGTATGAATATTTATTTCGGATGAATCTCCGATTTATTGTTACGTACGTCACGTATTACTATCTGAGATAACCAGAAATTTGAATTTGAGATTAGTAGTTAATAAACGTAGTATGTATCAAATTTTCATGCGTAATTACAGGGATGAATTTTCGGCCAGAACACCTATCCTCATGTCTTTAAAAACTTTGAAGTTTATCGTACTAATTTTCTCCCACAGCGGTGTTTTTTAAAGTGTTATCTCTTTGTGTGTTTTTCATATAATGATCCCTACTAGGTAAAATATTGATTATGTAAAACATTGTTGCTGCTGAAGTGCAAGTTATTTTAAACATACAGTTGAGTGTTACTATTTGATGAGGCCATTGAGTAGGAAGTCTAATGCTGATACGAATCAAGAATAAGCCAGATAACGATTCGTTATGCCTGTGGGTGTTTTATAATAATGTATGATGGTGAGTTTACAAGAAAACGAAAATAATATTTTGATATTTCTGCCAATGAATAAAATTATATGAAAATGGTTTATTGACGTGCTTGTAACTGAGATTATAGAAGTGTAACGTTTTGTTATGATTTCTGTTAATATGATAAAGGGATTTCAGCTTACTTCCCGATGAAGTGATAACATCTTGACATGCTGCCGTTGAAAGTAAAAAAACAACAACAACAAAACTTTCATTAACTAACATTGCTTCTTTAAACACAAAATAAAATTATACACGAAAAGATAAACTTTATTTACAAGGGCTTGGTCGTTTGAGTGTATGAAACTCTGAAATAATACACATCTCTCTGGGTTACAAGGACACCGAAAACTAAAAGATAAGTTTCTACATGCGTGAAATTATTGGGAAACAACGTATGTTAATTACGTAAAAGGTTTCTTGCGTGAGTACAGGAATGTGATTCATTGTTATAGGTAATATAGAAAAATAAAGATATTATTACAATTTTCGCTATTCATTGTCTAATGTAATTTAAAATAAACCTGTTTGTGTGCCGAATAGAGTATTTCCTTAGTAATTTTATACTCTCGAAGGCAAAATAGGAAGAAACCAAAAGGACATTACAAATAAACTTCTGTTAGGCCTTCTTTATTGTTTCGGTATTTTTCTGATTAGTTCGTTTCTTTACGGCTTTTTCCAATTATATCTCAGCGTTGTACAAAGTTTAATGGGTCGAACTTCGTATGATACAATAACTTGTAATACTTGAACCCAATAAAAATAAAACAAACACCCGCTTTTGTGCTTTCCGTCTGTTTTCTTTTTCTAGTGGTTATACGCTACCATGCGTTTTTGATACATAACAATAACAATAATAAAAAAAAACAAAACGTGTTCTTGGTATAGGACCAACAAGTTCAAGTTGAATGAATTTTCATACATTTTATGACTATGTTTAACATAAGTTACGGCTTCGTGAAACCATCACTCCTTCCATATATCCGAGTTCATATCGATTTCGTGAGTATTGGGACATCACTCTTTCACCCTTGATTTCGCTTTCTTAATAATTTCAAGTAACCCCCTGCAGAACATCTTCGATTAACTCAGTGAAACGGCTGCCGTTTGGAGTTAGTGTTATTTATCGCAGATTTGTATCGGCGAGGTCGTGAGAACTGCCTTGTACAAACTCCAGTAAGGGTCGTTACCACGCGATCATGATAAAGTATTACTAAAATAAGAAAAGGGAAAAGCTGATGCACGTGCTCTTGACTATCGACTACCTGATATATATGTCTTTACAGTAGTAAATTTCAACATAAAGGTTTGCATCTACTTTAACATAAGGTAGGTTTTATCTACCTGACGTACCATCCATCAGAAAGATTATAAATGAACCAAGTACAAAAAATTTCAAAAACAAACTATTACATTACGCAAAGTTGTTGTAGAACGGGATTGTACATACGTTTGGTTCATTCAACACAAGAAACCAGAAATACTAATTTGTGCTTAATACTGTTGAACATATTTGGACGCATACAGATATTTCATAAACTTCGCTTGATAAAGTGAAAAATATACCCTTAAGACATTCGTTTTAATATTCATTAATTTTTATTTTAACAATACAATTGTAATTTCGTATCAGTGACGACGAAATATGTGTTTTAATTTTTTTAAGAACTGTAGGCATGAACGTGCCAGATGGTTAGGAACAATCTAATTGTTTCAGACATCATAGTAGGGTTTCAGTCAAACCATGTCAACATTTATTAAAACGATTACGTCACTGGAAACAAACATGTCTGATTTTCTCTGACAATTAAACCGATTTGCAAGGGAAATTTTTGTTATCTGTTGTATTTTGAGATATTGAATGTTGTAAATTCTTCATTATCTTCCCATTATACTCGTATTTCTTTCTCTAAAAATAGTTCAATAAATCATCAATAGAGTCCAGGTCTGACGTTTCTAGAATTTTTCACTCTAACATGGATTCCTTCCCCCACCGAACTTTTCGTAACATTGTAGGATGACTTCTACTTTCATGGCTTCCAAGTCATTTGCCTTCTCTTGTGGAACTTTTGAAAGTCAACATCCTGGTGCTATGGTCTCTGTCCCATTCTATAATCGTTTCTTGCATGCTTTCCTCTTCATTCGCTTTCCAGCTGACATACCTATTAGGATTTCTTTACACCTTCCATTCATATAATTTCGTATGTGTTTTTTTCCCTTGAAAAAAATTTAAAAAGAAAACTGCGTATCTTCTTCACTTCCCTTTTCTGTGAAGCAACGCTTTCACGGTTTGTACTTGAGTCACGTAACACGAATAAAAGTAGTTTTATTTTTGTATCCAATAAAGTTTTCAAAACCGAACAGAGCGTACATGGAAAACACATGCATTTTTTTTCCGTCTGAATAAATTCAGTTAGCGATTCTATTGGAGCGTGTATGGAATGCATTCCACACGCAACAAAAACTTTATGGTTCATGTTTAGGATTATCTTGTTGAATTGAAAATGACAGCAAAATGAATTCTGAAAGAGGAATACTTTTAGGAAATTACTGTCTGTGTGAAAAGTGAAACGTTTTTATAATAATAATAAGACTAAAATAGTATTAATTGGTATGATAACCAAAGAATACTCTGATGCATAGAATTATAACAGTACTCTGCCATTATAATAAGGTTTGATTCTATTATAATGAGGCTGTTTTATCTACTTGTGTGCTCGATACCCCTTTCCACAATTTTTGGTCCGAATATCGCAAAAATCGGATATTATACTAAATTTGACTCGGGTTTGGTTGTTTGTTTTGAATTTCGCGCAAAGCTACACGAAGGCTATCTGCGCTAGCCGTCCCTAATTTAACAGTGTAAGACTAGAGGGGAGGCAGCTAGTCATCACCACCTACCGCCAGCTCTTAAGCTACTCTTTTACCAAATAATAGTGGAATTGACAGTAACATTATAACGCCTTCACGGCTGAAAGGGAGAATATGTTGGGTGTGATGGGAATTTGAACCCGCGACCCTCAGGTTACGAATCAAGTACCCTAGCCACCTGGCCATGGACTCAGGGAGTGTCCTAATGGGCTTGCATTTGTGAACTACTTTTCAAAGTAGTTAAGCGCATACTTCCTCAGGCTTAATTTTACAAGAACATTCGTGACATACCAGCAGTAAACGGCTAATTGCTAAGTGTCAGACTTAGTCTCACTATAATATCCACTTAGGCATTTGGAGAGAGGTATTAAAGATAAAAGTATATATACGCAAACATTATTGTTTGTTTATGTTTCATTTCCACCATATCCACTTATTGTACAGTCGTGACAAAAATATTTGCATATAGTTCTATATTGATGTTATTGTCTATATTCATGAAATATTTATTGAGTAAATGCTCGAGTAATAACAAAGAGTGTAGCGTATGATCAGAAAAACGTGTACAAGTTGTTATTCTGGACTGTATAAGTTGTTTTGTATACTTGTTAATCAAAACACGTACCTATTGCGTATGAAAAGGGTGAGTTTTCTGATATAATGCCTTACGACAGAAATGGTATGAACATATTCATTCTAGTGTATTTAGAAGAACAGTGATTAGGAGACTGACTAAACAATATTATTTTGCAAAGGGCTATCTGCAAATCAATATGAACCAGAATTCACTGCCGTCACCATGTTACTTGGGCAAGACAACATGCCAACTTACAGTTAAATCACTAGTGACACGTCATCTTTTTAGATGAGTCGTGTTGCTAGCTTGTTAGAGCTAATGGCAGGACTTGTGTTCACCGTTTGTCTAGAGTACAGATGAGGAAAGTCTTTCTTTTATAGAAGGAACACAGAGAAGGTGGTGCAGTATATATTATGGGAGCTATTGATAATATTGGAAAAACTACTATTCATGTCTTTCACGGAAACGTTACATGATAGAGTAAGATTTGGCAATAACCTTGTATTCCAGGATGCCAATGCCACTGCCAAAATACACTTATTGTACAGGTTTATCTCTACCAGGAGGACGTTATAAGATTGTCATTGCCAGTAAAGTCTTCAGATTGTAATTCCGTTGAGAAATGTTGGGCATAATTGAACCTGAAAATTGCTAACCATGATCTTAAACTAGCTACTACAGCTGAGTTACAGCGTCTTCTAGCGAGAAGTTGGAAAGAAATCGCAAGGGATCACATCAATAACTTCACTGAAAGCATGCAAAGTTATTTTGCGGAAGTTATTGGAGCACGAGAAGGAACAACCAGGTACTTAGTGTTTAATATGAACTAATATGAGGTTACAGGCGCTATTTATAGTAATTTGATGTTATATTTTGTAGTTATATATGCTTTGGTAAAGTTTTGTTGTGATATAGAAAATGCTTAATTAAACATCTTTTACAGGTGTCTTATAAAATTGTTTATTGTTCTAATAAATCGATTATGATTTCCATAGAACCTGTCTTATTATATATGTTATATCTCATATTTAGATATTTGATATAACATTCATTTTTCAGTTTAACAGTGTTAAATGTTTTTGTATTAAACCTTGATAATAATAACGATCTTATTTGTAACAAAATATGTAAACATTTTAGTCAAGGCTGTACTTGCTTATTTCCGTCTATAGGACTAGTACGTCTTGTATTGTAAATGAAGTAAAGATATATACAACAATATTACTTGTATTTTAGTAATAACCAGTAATGCTGTCTTCGAGACCATAAAACAGCTGTGTATCAGTTGAGCTTTCTTCCATATACAAACATGTCGAACAGTTGTTGATATAACTAATAGCTGCTTCAGTTGATAAATTACTAATTCTGTTGTTTTTCATTATCAATCACAGCGATTAGGAGTAGTCGATACATGCATACATTTTGAATGCCCTAGTACATGTGATCCAATGAAACTAACAGGCCTTAAGCAAATTCCATTTGGCAAAATTGTGAATTGAACTGAAATAAATTTTTACTACTTAGAAGCAAGAACAGACAGGTATTTTCAACAGTTTGTTCTTTGTTCCACAGGTAAGTGTTCTTTGGCAATGACATTTTCAATCCGAACAACACTTTCTAAACAACATGGACTAACCGGCCAGGTCAGATACCCCAAGAATGAGAAATAACATACTTTGATTTCTACTGCTGATCAAGAATGGAAGGACACCTATTCAGCAGTACCCGCCGCTACCTCGACTACGTTTAACCAACTTTGACTATCATAACTGCAAATGCGGAGAGTGTTCAATAGATTAAAGCAGCTCGAACCTTTGACCTCTCGATCTTCGGCATGGTCAAACGCAGCCTACAAAATTCAAACTGTGACTTTAGTTTTCACATGTCGCACTGTAAAATAAATGTTTGTGTTAATGTAATGTACAAACGTATGCTAACGATTTAGGAATTCACATGGACCAAGCTCGTATATAAATAAATCACAATATACTTGTAACTAGCTTACGTTGCTACACAAAAAAAATGTTTGAGTGATAATGATAAATATCACTGGTGAGTATGATTTTAAAAAAAACGATAAAATGAAAAACTCGAAGCTTATTTGAAAACTTTGGTATAAGATAATTTGATCTTATTTTTGTTTACTCTCGCTTCTTGTACTCAGAGCTAAACCTTCAGGATATCCTGTAGAAATATCTTTCACTTCACACGCGAAGAATGTTTAAAAGGAACAAACTTCCTAAGGCTATGTGGACGACAAGTTAGTGCAACGTTTTTCAAAACAGCTTAGTTCAACGATAGAGGTTCTATAATGTAGTGAACTAATCTATGGTTCAAAGAAATAAGTATATTAGTATTCTTTTCCACTCGTCCAACTCAGACGTTGAATATCTGTGAATATATATCTGTTAGGACAAGCACGTGGATAACTATCGATATGGAGATTACAATATGAATAAAGAGCTATATACGCACATATTATCGCATATGTAGATAGATACATTGTAAATACAAGTAAATTGCTATAAACGTACAATGTACTTTGTTTAGTGCAAAGGGTAAGTCAGACTATAAAACTCAGCTAAGAAGTTTGAGATAACCAAAATAAATGAGCAGAAAACTTATGCTCATTGAAGACCATTTTCAAATTATCAATCATCAGACAGTTTGGTTTGGTTTGTTTCGAATTTCATGCAAAGCTACATGAAGGCTATCTGCGCTAGCCGTTCCTAATTTAACAGTGTAAGGCTAGAGGGAAGGCAGCTAGTCATCACCACCCACCGCCAACTCCTGGGCTACTCTTTTATAAACGAATAGTGGGATTGACCGTCACATTATAACGTTTCCACGGCTGAAAGGGCGAGCATGTTTGGTGTGACAGGTATTCGAACTCGCGACCCTCGGATTACGAATCGAGTGCCTTAATCACAGGTTATGCCGGGCTACTCATCAGACAGAAATCCCTGTTTGCTTATTCTCGTTTCTAATTACTAAAACCAAACTGTTATCTTCAACAACAGTGCCACACATTCTGTCGGCACATTTGTGTGAGTATAGTGTTATTAAAGTACAACTTTTTAATGTCATATGCTGGAGTGTATTGCATAGTAAGGACAAGCACAACACATCGACTAGAGGGGTTCAATTCCCCGCGGTGTACATAGCAAATAGCTCAATGTGATTTCGCCCTCAAACAAACAAACGTTTTGCACCTTTAGTTCTAATCCTGGTTGTGGCTAGGGAGAAAATTAGTGAGACCCAAACACTGAAAAGTATCTAGAGTCAGCTTTACATATTATAAATGTTTACAATCTTACAGTACGTTACGTTTAATTTCAAATCTTAACCGAGATCCGCACTTTCATGACCTCATAGCAAGCTACGCCCATGGTTCTTACACTGATGATGAAATTTGTTTGTTCTGAAACGTCGAGTACCATGTATACATTATCGTTCACCTATAACTTTCGCAAATATCAAGAAAACACATTGTTTATCCTAATAAAATATCAACAGAATATAAGGTTAAAACTTGTGGTTAAGTTTAGATCACAAGTGTATGAAATCGCTATGGTGATTTGTAAATATATTGTTTGAACCTTTAAAATATTGGTAAACCATGAAATATATAGATACCCACTTCTACTTTCTACGAGTACTTACATACACTAGAGATTCAGGAGTAAATATTCTTTTAAATAAGTGTTCCCAAGGTATGGGAGTACTCTTGGAGCCCATGGAAACAGTAAAAAAAGAGGATACAAAACGGAAAATAACGTGTTTAATGAATGTTGGTATTTTATTCGTCGAATCCTCGCTGCCATAGCACTGTTGTCAATTGTTCATGAAACCCACTTGAAGTAAAAATAGCCTAAGAAGGTCGAAACGTTGTTCTGTACTTTATTCTAATTAAAGTTTTGATATCCATACTAGCCGTCTTGAGAATATGTTGTCGATTGCTCAATTTTTGTTTTAGCGCAAATCTACACAATGAGCTCTATGCATTTGTTTGCCGCGGAGAGTTGAACCCCACGTTTTATCATTCTAAATCTGGAAACTTATTGCTGACTCACTGGGGGACGAGCCAACCAGACACAGTGGAAAATATTAGAAGTATTGGTTGAGAGTAAGGGGAAAACCCTGTGAGTTTTGTAAGAACAGTAACACTTGCAGATAATACGTGACAACATGAAGTTATGTTGAATCTGAGTATTATAGAACTACTATACATAAACAGAGTCGGCATTAATAATGGTCAGAATCTGAGAGGTGTGTTGTTAGGACAGTGATAACTCTCCGGATTTACAACGATAAAATCAGGGGTTCAACTCCCCTCGATAGATACAGCGGATAGCCCGATGTGGTTTTACTATAAGAAAACACATTTTCTAAGAGATGTAATGTATAAATGAACCGAAAACAAGGAATTTTCTTCTACTAGTCCAATAAAAGAAAAACTACAGTAAGTCATGTGAAATTATAATTATACTTTATGATTCAAGTTTTAATTTTTTCACCCTACAAGAACTATCTCAGAAGCATCACATAAGCTTTACTTCTTTGTAGGTTGTTATCACGGTTGTATTTATATATACAGTGTATAGATACAGCAGAATAACTGATGCTGTATTGTGTGCATTTGTGTAATACGATCATAATATGTTAATTGATATTTCTTTTTCTCACTATTTAAAAGTAACAACGTCACTCAATTAATGTCTCCTCAACAAGTTTTAAAAATTCTATAAATATTCGAGATTGGAATGTTCGATGATGTTTTTTTCTTACACACTTTTTAACAAATGAAAACACTTTGAAATAAAGCTCGAACTAATTATGCTGTAATTGTTTATTGGCTTTCACAAAATAAAATAATTTCTCGAAAGCGAACGCGAAAAGCTTCTTGCGTTGTTGGCTATGTTTTTATGTACGTGTTTGTATTGTTTCTCAGTAGAAGGGTTTTCTTTATGTCACGTGATAAGCACGCAGTGTTACGACAAGAATTTTTCGAAAGTTTAAGAAATTAGCTGAAGGTACACGTATGTAAGCTTAGGTGAGACTAGAGGAGATTATTGATTCATTTATTGAGTCTGTTACTAATGTGAATTGATTATTGAGTTTCTGAGTTTCTTAGTTGGTTTGTCTGTTAAAATTAATTCAACGTCGAAAATTTTGAGTTTGTGTTTCAACGAAGAGCTGGAGGTATGAGAAGTTAGGTGAATGTCTGGTTGGCGTTATTCTTGAAGTTAGGCCTATCTTGGTTCGTGCGTTATTCTTGAAGTTAGGCCTATCTTGGTTCGTGAAACCATGCAAATTGTAGTTGAAGAAATAAAACGCTTTCGTTATCATTAAATGGGCTGGCGTTTGCATTATTTTATTACAGAATAATCCAAAAGCATCTGTCTAATAATAGAAATGAAACCGTTACAGTGCTAGTATCAGTAATGTGGTTATTTTTCAAGTTAATGAGGATATATTTAAAGTCATCATCAGAAAACAAGACTCTTAATAATATTTGAAAAATACTTTTAATGACTCTAATAATTTAGTAAAAATAAAACTAATGAAACAGAAGCTTCTAACAAATATTTATCAACATATTCCTAAGTTGATTGAAGCATCCAAAAATCATAATGGCGAGAAATGTATGTTTAGGTATTTTACCAGTTAATATCACTATATATGTAAAAATGGCTGGTTTGGATGACCGAAGAAGGTCGAAACGTTGTTCGCTCCTCTACATAAAAAAAAAAAAAAAAAAATTCAACGTAAACCAGCCGTTTTAAAGTATATATTTCTCTACAAGTGGGTTTTCTCGTCATCACCGAGTTAATAGCAGTGTTTAAAAAAAAAAAAAAAGTCAGCTTACTTATATACGCATCGATGCTGTATGTTTAGGAAACAAAGCACCATATAAACACAACTATCTGTTTAATACAAAGTTTTCAAACTAACTTTTGAACAGTTTACTATCACCACATATTTGTGCACACTGATAGTATTGTGATTTCTTCCTGGTGATATCCGGAAGGATGTCCGTTATCAAATGTAATTATTCGTCTGTTACAGTACAACGACCCTAGCACAGCTTCCAGTTGATCAAATAAGTGAATAACATTAATGGTAATGAAGAGTGTAGAATAACACTGGTAAGAGATCTGGATGTATATCAAAGAAATGGCGACCCGTTCGATATTTACAGCACCCTTTGACCGAACAGGTTTGAGTTAAACAAGATAGCTCTGTATGGTCAGGTGTTGATAGTGGTATTTAACTTTAAAGGGTTAAATCAAAAACACATGTAACATTAGTCTTCCCTTTGACCTTAAATGACTAAGGAAAGAACAAAATGAATCATGTGCGTGTGTGTTCAAGGTCAACAGTGCTACCTGACTTAAATACTTAAATCAATTAAAAACAATGTGTTTAACCTTGAAAACGCCAGAAATTAAAGGGTTAAAAATCAAGATAAAAGCAGTTTACTCGACATCATTGTTACTCTTTCACTTAATCGTATTAAGATGAAGAATAAGAAAAAACTGGCGTACTTGATGGTAACGGTATTCCCCAAGTTGAAAGGTTTGAGCCAGATATTGAAATAATATATGTTTAGTCAATGTTGAGAAGACTCTCTGAGTTAAAAAAAGTTTGAGTCAAACTTCAAGGCTGTACCAATGTGCTCGATATTGAAAATACTATCAAGTTTGAAAGATTTGAACCAAGGTTAAATTATGGACTACCTGTTCGATGTTATCAAAGATTTCTGACTTAAAATGTTTGGGTTAAATACCGACGAAAAGACGGTTCGTTCGATATTGACAACGCCTGTTGTTAGGTTAAAAGGTTTGACTTTAAGATGAAGGTAAAACTATAAAACAGACTTTGTTGAAATGTGTAGACTTCAATTAAATTATATAAGACGAGAAAACCTTATAACTCGAGTGTTTTCTGAAGAAGAATCGTCCAGCCTTTGAGAGCGCTCCAGTTATAGGGCTTTTATCGTTTTGTATTGAGACTTCTTGAGCTTGCGTGTTTCTCTGACGTCATGGATATAATTATATGTTACTGTCACCTCATTACCAGGCGTAACAACTTTCAACGTGAACTTATTAGTTTCAAGTTGTGCCTTACCCAGTTTTAGGGCTCGGCATGACCAGGAGGTTAAGGCACTCGACTAGCAATCTGAGGGTTGCAGGTTCGAATCCCCGTTACATCAAGCATGCTTACCCTTTCAGCCGTGTGGGGTTATAAAGTTACGATCAATCCCACTATTCGTTGGTAAAAGAGTAGCTCAAGAGTTGGTGGTGGGTGGGGATGACTTGCTGTCTTCCCTCTAGTTTTACACTGCTAAATTAGGGACAACTAGCGCAGATAGCCCTCGTGTAGCTTTGCACGAAATTCAAAAGAAACCAAACCACAACCAAGTTTCAGCTACTTAATATATAACAACTTAAGCAAAACAAGAACAGTGTAACAATAATGTAGTCAAAAGCTTTCAAAGATTTTCTCTCAAAACCCTTATAATAATATCAAGTATGGCTCCTCGTTAAAGAGCTTTATTTATAAAAATATTCAACGCATAAACATTCAAATTTAACCATTTACTCTTTGCATAGTGATGCAGATTAAAGCAAAATTGAATTTCGAAGTAATTTTACGTCTCCTTCAACCGTATCGTTTTGATTAATATCAAAGTTATTTTCAAAAGGACATGGTTGAAAGCTGAAGCAGCTAGATGGGTCTTGAGACACATTTCGACTGAGGTGAAAAAAGCCTAAAAGCTGTCCTTGTATACGAAAAGATATAAATACAGTGTTGGTTCTATAACTCGGAGGCTTATTTCATGTAAATCACTATAGAGTCTAACAACTTTTCCAATGGTGTGTTTATACATAAGACTTTTTATGTAGCTTTTCACAACAGTTCAGTTTTGAAACAAGCACTTTCAGGTTAACGTGTGACAGAGCTGTTATGAAAAGTTTGCAAACAGAACTAGTATATTTGAAAAAGGGAAACCAACAATATATCTGTTTTTAATCGGTCACTCTGATATTATGTTACCGTAATAAACAACATCACATCAAAAGGATTAATTTCACAATACCTTGTGTTGAAACATATTATTCATAAGTGTATATTTGTTCAGAAAACATTAAAAGTTTTAGACCTAATGGCTTTCTTGGCTAAGTTGTTAAGCAAAAATTATATAGACAAAGGATAAATGTGAAATTTTGAAAAAAAAATCTAAATTAATATGAGGAGGTAAATAATGCGTTGGAGGTTTTCCAACATATCAGTGACTTTTTATGTTTTTCTAAATATTTTATTAACACTAATTTTTCTGGAGCAATGACCTACAGAGTTACCCATGGCCAAGCATAAAAATGTTGCCCTTGTATATTTACGGTTTGCTCTCCACATCTCTCTGAAATCATAATTTTAAAAACACACTTTTAATGTTCATCATACACAGATGTTATACATTTATTTTCCATCCAAGAAAAAAATTTCACACTATTTTGTAACTGGTCAGGATCAGGTAAGAATTGAACCTCGTTTTTGTTTAAATAATATATTATATTTTATGTTTAATCCATACCGTGTTATTACAAATTCTGAATAACTTACTTGTACTTTAAAATAATTTGGGACGATCGACATAGAATACATAAATAACGTTTGTTCTGTCGCTGTTACAAATTATTATGCTATATGAAATCCCTACAATTCAACAAGCCTGGTATGGCCAGGTGGTTAAGGTGTTCGACTCCTAATCTGAGGGTCGCAGGTTCGAATCCTCGTAACACCAAACATGGGGGCGTTACAGGGTGATGGTCAATCCCACTATTTGTTGGTAAAAGAATAGCCTAAGAGTTGGCGGTGGGTGGTGATGACTAGCTGCTTTCCCCTTAGTCTTTCACTTCTAATCTAGGGACGACGTGAAATACTGGTTTGCGTCCCGGAATACGGATCGTGAAGATCAAGCGTCGCACTCGCGACACATCTCCCGACATGCTCTGTGGATGTGTTATTATTGTGACAGACAATTTCGGATGTCAGCTAGGCAGCAGGAACTGATGAGCAGTTTTGCGACTTCTATTTATAATCTAGTTAGTACATGCAATAGTTATTACAAAACTTGAACCTATTAATGTTATTACGAAATTAAAAGTATTTTCCAACAATGTCGTCTGACCCTCTTCTTCCTTTTTCAGGTAATGAAAGGATTTTTCAGCTTCAGTCTAAAGTTCGCTTTTGTAATAATTTCACTGCAATGAAAATGAAACAGTTTTGTTTGTTTCTGGATATTCACACAGTTTTACACAAGACTTAAGCATCCCTGATTTTGAAATGTTAAAGTAGTAGAAAGACAGCTAGTTAACATCTACTGGAAACTCTTAGGGTATTATAAAACACAAGTCACTTGTGAAAACAAACAAAACAATAAACTAGAAAAATGTAACTAAAATTTCAAAGAAAAATAAACCAAACATATTTTACAGTTTGACACTTTTAACGGTCCGGTATGGCCAAGCGCGTTAAGGCGTTCGACCCAAAATTCGAGGGCCGCGAGTTCGAATCCAGGACGCACCAAACATGCTCGCCCTCCCAGCCGTGGGTACGTTATAATGTTACGGTCAATCCCACTATTGATTGGTAAAGAGTAGTCCAAGAGTTGGCGGTGGGTGGTGATGACTAGCTGCCTTCCCTCTAGTCTTACACTGCTAAATTAGGGACGGTTAGCGCAGATAGCCCTCGAGTAGCTTTGCGCGAAATTTAAAAACAAAACAAAGAAACAGATCATTGGGCTGTGGATTTATGAACCATAGTACTGATCAAACTCAATATAAGGGTTTTTGGATATCCTAACAACTAGAAACAGAAATTAAATACAAAACTTCAGTGCAGCTATAATGTGATAACATCTCAGTGAAAACATAAAGAAATTGCAAATATTTCGTGAAAAAATAGTAATGACCCTGTCAGTATTCAGCCAACTTAAATTCATCAGAACAAAAGTTCAAATTAATAAAAACAAATAATTTTCTGATGAACGTAATGGAAATACAATTTTTACTATCACTAACTTTACACGCTTTCCTGATATTTCCGACAGAATCGACTGTCAGTGACTTTATCAAGCCAAGTCCTTCTTCTCAAATAACTCCATTATGTGCTTGACGAGAATAGAAACATTTTAAACTGATTTTAGAATCAATGTGTCCAAATAAGGTGGAAAAGCCCCTGGTGCAAAAACTTTCCAAGTAGGTCTTTCACTCTCCCTCTCTGTCTCGAGATATGGAGACGTGTATACAAGAGTATTAGCCCCTAAATCTAGTGATGACCTTGTTCCGGTTTATCACCCCTCTCTCTCAAATGTAAGATAAATAAATGGACCTTTTATCAAGAAAGGCTGTTAAGAGATACGACTAAAATTGCTCGAAGTTCCCTTAAGGCATGTCTCGTCTATCTAAGAAATTCTTTTACATCCGGGTGTGGATTTAACTGTTTTCACTGATAAAATATAAACTCTGATGCAGGAAGGACAGCGAACATATCTGTACACATATCCAAACTACTGAAAAGAAAAGAAAAATAGATAGACTGTAAGGAATAGAAATTGGTAAATTATATATTTAAGAAACCTCAAATTTAAAAGTCAACCACAGGACTTCAGTCTTAACTCAGTGATGTCGAGAAACCCACTTGTTGAGAAATATATATGCAAAAACGGCTCGTTTGGGTTGAGAAAATATTTTACATAGAAGAGCGAACAACGTTTCCACCTTCTTCGGTCATCGTCAGGTTCACAAAGAAAGAGGTAACTGACCGGAAGCTGACCACATGTTTGAAAGGGGTTGTGTAACTGGGTGTCGGAATGTAGAGGGCGGTATTAGATGTTTGAATATACAATTTTATTTTATTTATTTATTAATATATATATTAATACATGACCGAAGAAGGTCGAAACGTTGTTTGCTCTTCCATGCAAAATATTTTCTCAACCCAAACGAGCCGTTTTTGCATATATATTTCAGTCTTAACTGTCATTTACGTACTTTCATAATTCTGATATATGAAATTATAATACTATTTTTAAAGTAAATATCTTGAAATATTTTAAGTAATGAATACAAAATAAAAACATGAAAGAAAAGCATTTTTTTTACTGAAAATCGAAGCTAATTACGCATCCTTAAATTTCTATCAAACGTAAAATAAACACTTCTGAATATGTTATTACATGTTTTGTTGCCAAGTAATGAATTCGTTCAGGACTTATGTAGGAAGCACTAAACTACAATTATAATATAGCTCAATAAACACGAATCAACTGCATGCTGCAAAAAATATACGAATTGGCTCATATACTGTTGGGGCCCCGACATGGCTAGGTGGTTAGGGCGTTCGATTCGCAAGTGAGGTTCGGGAGCTCGAATCCTCGTCCTACCAAACATGTCGCCCAAGAGTTGGCGGTGGGTCGTGATAAATAGCTGTAATTCACTACTAAATTAAGGAAGTGTAATTTAAAACAAATCATATGCTGTTGCCCGATACGCAGAGGCGCCGAAGAAAATATTTTGTTCGTTTGTTGTTTAGCGAAAAGTTACACAATAGCCATCTATGCTTCGCCATTCGCGGGTACCAAGATTTGATGTTTAATGTCATAAACTCTGATACTTGCCGCTAAGCAGTCAAAGTTCACCAAAGAAACTGAAGCTCTATATGCTTTTCTTTCAAGCATAGAAATAGCTAATAATTTATAAAACAAAGCAAGAAAAAGTGAACTTTTCATTGTGAAGTATATAACCTTTTTGTTCATCAGATGGAAACGACAGATTAATTAAAAACACATACACCATGGCAACAATTGTAAACACATTTAATGACAAGTTCCATCAACAGGTCTTTATACGAATGTATATTCTTTGAATGTATATTTCTTCTACAGCTCATTAATCAAGAAATGTGTATAACCCATAATCCTGAGAGACTGTATTACACACGTGTAAAATCTGTGTCTTCTTTGAGCATAAATTACACAACTTTTCATGAATGTGCATTTCACTCGTACATAGCTTCCACTTCACGAGCTAATCAATAAGCTGAGACGAAAGTCGAAAATAATGTGATCGGTAAAATAGAGGAATCATATGTCCCCACTCATACATTGATTTTGAACAAACACAAACTTTGTTTTTGTTTGTTTGTTTGTTTTTGAATTTCGCACAAAGCTACTCGAGGGCTATCTGTGCTAGCCGTCCGTAATTTAGCAATGTAAGACTAGAGGGAAGGCAGCTAGTCATCACCACCCACCGCCAACTCTTGGGCTACTCTTTTACTAACGAATAGTAGGATTGACCGTCACATTATAGCGCCCCCACGGTTGAAAGGGCGAGCATGTTTGGCGCGACGGGGATACAAACTTTGTATAAACTGTCATATATTACAGCAGTAAAAGCCATTATATGTACGTGTGTGTTTTGGTACGTATCTTAGGTAAAAAAGGCACAAGTGAAACTCTGAAAAAATGGAAAAAAATTAAAGGTGAATTACGATCAGAAACGGATACTGTGCCCCATACAACGAAGAAATTGGGCAATGTCCTTGCGCCCCGCAAAGTAGTCTTAAGTCGTTGTTGAAGTTCCCCATATTCCCGTTTCTTCTTCTTTTGAAAGGCAGTCCAATGGTATTTCTTGCTAGTAAGTCAACAATGGTAGCCTTATCTTGAAATACTCGTATAGCCTTGATACACTTCCATGCAGATGAGTGATGGTGTCCTATGAAGTGGAAGAATCTGCACTGCCATCCTTCACACTGGCTGTTTGTCATTAAATATGTGTCATCATGACCATTCTACAGTTATGAGTAAAATCGGGATGGACAACGGTGCAGGTTGATTACTGGGTCACGTGTACGTCATGAAAGATATGTGCCACTGACGTAGGTGTTGTCGAAGTAGTCTAAAAGTCCCAAGGCAACTGGTGGGCAAGTATTCTGAAAGCGACATAAACTGGCAGGAACACCATCGACAGGCAGTTGGGCAAGTGAATCAAGTTCCCACAAAACTGTCAAAAGGTTTTGCCACCTCTGGTGGTGTTGGACCAGTTCTTGAACTTTTCTCCAGGTGTTCTGGTAGAAAATTTGTCTTGTGTGATTGTCTGGTACAAGTACAGTGCTGATGGCCTGAATGGCAGCTTGTTCGGAGTAATCTAGGATAGTAACTGGGTTAGAAACCTGGTCCAGTTGTTGACAACGGGCCATTACTTCCTGCAGAAGTTATTCATAAGTATCATTAGTTTTGGTTTGAATGAAAGCATAGACAGAAGAAATGGATGGATTTATCACCAAAGGGTACACTGATGACCTAAAGTTAGAGGAAGTCAGTTTTTGCCATAGCGAAGTTCTCGTCGATCATCCAGTTATCAGCAGTTAACAGTAGTTGAAGAGCAGCATGGGTACCAGATTCAGAGATCCTTCCATCGGTATCTAGTCCGCTGTAGTAGAACAGGAACGATTGTACTTTGGACCTGGATGTTGTGGTCTGTTCTCCCCCGAATTGTAAATTTTCAAGAAAGGCAGGTTCTTGGGGTATTTGTCTGGTGCATTGGTTGTGCAATTATCTTTAATAATATCTGAGTCTGGATTTGATTTGGTTAGTTCGTTTGGCGTTTCATGGCGCAAAGCAATTAACTGAGCTATCTGCGTCAAACATCCAGTAAAAAATTAAAAGTAAAGTAAAAGTATTAAAATTCGTAAAAAGGAATCAAAACAAAGTTTAATTTTTGAATTGAAAACATAAGTAACATTAAATCCAATTTTTATATCTAGTCTACAGTGGTAAGAGAGAAACTACAGTAATACAAGTTGTAAAGGATTTCCTCTAGCATAATTTTAATTATCATAACTCGCCAGGATGACTAACAGGTAAATTCCAACATCAGCATTAGTCATCTGAAGTTGGCCTTTCCAGTCCTAGTTTCGAGCTATTTGACGTTACAACTATTTCCTAATTTCATATCGAACTAGTTGTACTTTAAAAAGGAATCATATTAAAAAAGGCCTAATTTATGAATTAAAAACTTAAATAATGTTAAAAAATTAATGGCCTTTAAAAAACTAAAAACATTTGTAAGGTGGACAATGTCACCATTGCCAATAACACTGTCCAACGTTATGGACAAACCTAGAGACAAAACATGTCTAAAATGATGTCGTCGTTGAGAGTCGTAACGACGGCATGACAGTTAAAACACTGTGACCAATTTAATGTGGCTTATGTCCAATGTGACCTGAGTCGACTGCCAACTGGCACGGAGCCGAGTCTTGAATAATGGTTCGAAAGATGTTAGGCAATAGAAGGCAATACTTCTAATCAGGAGTATCTGCCTCCTTCACTGAGGAAGGAAAACACTATCCCATGTGGGCTGCTGTGGTAAAGATCCAAGGTTTGAAGCATACATTAAAAAGAGTTGCAAACGACGAAGGTACAGAGGGGTTCATGGGATTTCGTGTACAAACTATGGACTGGAGAAGTGCAGAAAGCCCCCGTGCAGAGCCAAAGCCCCAGATGGTGAACAAGGTCCAACATTTTCAAGGCCGAAGTCTTGGCAGAGCCATAGACCAGAGACCCATAATCTAGTTTTGATTGAATAAAGGCACAATAGATGTTTAGCATGGGACATGAATCTGCCACCCAAGAGGTGGAAGAGAGGAAATAGAGAATGTTCAGTGCCCTTGTACATTTGACATGTAGTTGATTGATATGTGGAATAAAGTTCAGCTTACAGTCAAATATAAGCCCCAAGAACTTTACCTCAGGGACCACGGGAATTACAACTTCACCAATACGAAGTTCAGGATCATGGTGAATACTCCACTGATGCAAAAGTGCTGCAAACAGTTTTGGAGAGAGAAAGGTTGAAACCGTTTGCTGTGGTCCACTTCAGTAAATGATTGAGGGCAGTCTGTAACTGTCGCTCAATATATCTCATATTTGACGACTCACACGAGATATGGAAGTCGTCGACAAAGAGACCATTTGCAACTGTAGGGGTAGTTGTCCACTGATAGTATTAATTTTTATAATAAAAAGTATGACACTGAAGACACAGCCCTGAGGGACTCCAAGTTCCTGTTGGAAAGAATGGGAAAGTGTCGAACCCACAATGACCTGGAATCGCCGATTCATTTAAAAATGTTTTATAAAAATTGGTAAATTGCCATGCAACCCATACCAATATAGGTCTTGTAAGATACCATACCACCACGTTGTATCATAAGCTTTCTCAAGGTAAAATATACAGAAATAAGATGCTGTTGCTTGAGAATGGCTTCCTCGATTGATGTTTCAAGTTGAATCAGGAGGTCCATGACGGAGCACTGTCTTCGGAACTCATACTGAGTGGCTGAAAGGAGACCGTTTGATTCGAGGAACCAAACAAGACGAGAATTAATTGTCCTCTTTAAGATCTTACAGAGACAGCTCGTCAAAGCAATTTGATAGTAGTTCAAAGGAAACTTGGTATCCTTCCCAGGTTTAAGAAAAGGGAGTACAATAGCATGGCGCCAAGCATCGACAAAATCATTCTCCTGCCAGATCCAGTTAAAAACAACCAGAAGAATAGCAAGAGAGGCAGGAGAGAGATGGTGCAACATCTAGTAATGAATATCATCAGGCCCAACTGATGTACTGCTAGACTGATGAAGAGCAAGTTCAAGTTCCACCAATGTAAGGGGCGATTAAAGTCATAGAGACGTTCAGCCCGAAAGGAAAGAGGCAATCGTTCTGTCCGTGTTTTGATGGCTACGAAGGTGGGGGATGAAGCAGACGTGCTAGATGCATGATAAAAGCTTTCGCCGAGAGTATTGGCGATGCTCTGGGCATCAGCAACCTCTTGGCCATCAGAGAATAAGATCAAAAGGGAGCAGAAATATACTGGCCACTAACCTTTCGAATTTTGTCCCATATAACTTTGAAACTGGTAATAGAAGAAATGCTAGAGGTGTATTTAATCCAATATTTATCCTGGTTTTGACGTCTGACTTGCTGAGCATATGCACGGACTTGCTGAAATGCAATGCAGTTTAAAAATGTGGGATACCCACGAAAGGTATTCCAAGCCTGTTTTTGAGCTTTTCTTGTCATGTGGCAAGCAGGATTCCACCAAGGACGAAGATACTGTGGGAAACGTGTCGATGTTTCAGGAATATATTGAGCAGCTTTATTGACAATAGTCAGTTACTGCTGCCACACAGTCATCTATCGATGGCTTACACACGATGGCAGGTTCAAGTTTTGAGAGAGTGGTGAAAGGTCAATTAGCCTGACTCAATTTCCATCGAGGCACGCGAGTCGTATGACATCGACCACGGCAGTCAATCTCTCTCAAAATGATTACTGCTCCTTGGATTATTATCGACTCTCCAAAAAAATTAAGCGAAAAGTGAAGGGAAGCAGATAGAAAGATCAATAGCAGTAAAAAACTGACTAGATGCATGAAAATAAGTATAAGAACCAGTATTGAAGAGAGACAGGTTGTGGTCCGAGAGCATATTCTCTATAGCACGACCTCTCTCATCAATACTGGTACCACCCCAGAAGGGATCATGTCCATTAAAATTTTCCAATAGTAAAAAGGGGGATTGTAACTGCTCAACGAGGGTATCAAGGTCTGACTGATTATAAATCTCTACAGATAGAGAGAACAAATAGTGATGGTATGACCCAAGGAAACATGGATGACTACAGCCTCCAAGGGTGTATCAAGTGACAAAGACAGGGTAGGCACCTGCTGATCAACCAGCAATGCCATCAAACTATGCGCTGTCGTTTCTGTATCAGGAAAATAGCCGAAGGGTGACTGTATCAGCAGGTTTCAGAAACATTTCCTGTAAGGTGAGACACACGGGATGATAAGAATAAATCAAATCCTTAATTTCATTTATATTTGATCGAAAACCTCGACAGTTTCACTGGATCAGAGTAACCATTGTTATTTATGTGGAGGAGAATAAGGTGGGAAGATCTTCCGTTTTCAACTACGTTTTTTTCTTTATTGGACGAACATCTATCATCCTCTCTGGACTTGCTCTGGATTAAATGGGAAGGTCTCTGTCTGTGAACAAAGATTCCAATGACTGAGGGCGTAAACGAAAGGTTGATTTACTTCTTGGGGATGCAAAAGAAGATGGACCCAAGGAAGCACTTGAGCCTGAAGGAAGTGAAACTTGGCAGTCAATAGAAGAAGTGGTAGGGAAAGAGATGGAAGTAGAAATAGATGCATCAACTTTTTTTAATTATGGAGGGCACAATATTCTGTTAAAAGCATGGAAAGATATGTCTGCACTCCAACTGTGGTAGTGGAATGGAGTGTAGCAGCATATGTCCGAGATGGCGTTGAGGACAATAATTTCCGAGTATCTGGGTAGGTGATATTATCAACAGTCTTTAAGCGTTGCACGTCTTTCTCTTCTACCCATTTGGGGCAAGAAATAGAGTCAAAGTGGTGTGGGCCACTACAGTTAACACAGTGTGGTTCCAGGTTGCACTCGTAAGTGTCGTAGTATTTACCACCACAACGAGTACATATCAAGGAACCACGACATGATGCTTATAAGTGACCAAACCATTGACAATAGAAACATCCGAGAAGGCTAGGGATGTAAGGCCTATCATGCAGTTCAGATAACTTGCTTTGACTGTGGCAAAAGGACGTGGTGATGTAAACGTTAATATGAGAATATTGATAAGATCCGTAATTCCGTCTTTATGAGTAAAGATTCGGCGCCTTACAGTCATGACTTCGCTGGAGAAACCAGCTAGGATTAGTGACTCGGGAATGTTCTTTAAATCCCTCTCAACTGTGACTCCTCTAGAAGAATTCAAAGATGCATGGGGGAGTAATCCCAATGCGTATATCCCAAATGGCCTTTGATTTAAAGAGGAGTCTGGTATGTTGTGATGAAGATGTTTCCACCAAAATGTCTCCAGAGTGCAACTTCATCACTGATTTTGTTGAGCCAGCAAGTCCCTCTAATCCTTTTTGAATGAAAAATGGAGACATCTGCCCCAAGGATTTAAATAAGGAATGGATAATCAGAAATCGAGGTGCAGAATTTGGTTGTGATATTGACTGTACAACAGCTTCGCCCATGCGTGGTCGTTTTTCAATGATCTGTTTTTTGATTTTTATTTATCTTGTCAGAAAGAGGGGTATACATAATAAAGAAGCTATATTTCAGTACCCGCTGAACCCACCCAGTATGCAGCTCTACAGGGGACGCACTACAGTGTCAAATAAGGACACTGCAGCAATGGCAGGGTTTTGTGAGCACTATATCCAAACACCAGCGTCAGATATAATGTCCGCAACACCTGTTGAGAACATCCAACACTGGTACTTGGTTGACCCTGGCTGAAATGGACCAGTCGATTGATCTTAATGAGTCCACCCCAAGGCCGCTCGTTTACAGGAATTCATGGCAAAAGTGGTGTGTTGGGTTGAACCCCTCAACCACCAGGATCCTCACCTCCCTTTCACCAATTGTCACGCACGGCAACCTCATAGGTGGATGTTTGGATTCAAGAGGAGGTAAACTGCTTGATGTGAGATTTGGTCTCATTATGTTCTGTGAATATTTCTTGCTTTTTTATTTCATTAGAAGCAACTTTCATTCAACAGATGATTGAAGATGGTGAAGAATGGTTTTGGTTGTGTGACATTATGAGCTTAGGCACCAATTTTCTGCTCGTAACGTCTTCAGATCTACTTTAATTTCATATGAGAGGTTTAATCTGAAGGACGGCGTATTTCCACCGCTATATGAGCAGTAACTCTGCAGTCACCTTTTTTACTTTAATATATTTTAGTATTTCCACAATATTGTCTGTAACCCGAATTTTAGTATTTCCACAAGGTTGTCTGTAACCCGAATTTTGTTTTTGTTTGTCTAGATTGACTTAGTTGCCATTTAAAAAAAATCAATTTACACTCTGTGTTGTTTAGGTGTTAAACAAACATGATGTGTTACCTCTATAGATATTTATAGGAGTAAATTTAAGGTGTATTTGTGGCCCGGCATGGCTAGGTGGGTTAAGGCGTTCGACTCGTAATCTGAGGGTAGCGGGTTCGAATCCCCGTCCCACCAAATATGCTTGCCCTTTCAACCGTGAGGACGTTATAATATGACAACCAATCCCACTATTCGTTGGTGAACGAGTAGCCCAAAAGTTGGCGATGACTAGAGGGAAGGCAGCTATGTATTTTTAACAATGAAAAGTTATGCACGTTTTTTTCTGTCTTTATAAGTTTGAAGTTATTATCATTCTGATTGAGAAACACCGATAATCCACAATAATCTACAATATTTTGAATTTGTTAAAACATGCTAAAATAATAAAGTGGATGAAAAACATGACATCTAGTTTAAAGTAATCACAAAATATTCAGATGTCATTAGGTGGAACAAATCAACGTATAGTCATCAGGCGAATCAACTTGAACCATAAGATAAAACAAGTCAACTTATTATCAAGACAAATAAGTGAAAGAAGTTAATTAATTTTCATCTGGTGAAACAAGTTCACTCGTATAATCAGACAAACCACACTAACTTGTTAACATCACCGGAATAAAACTGTAAACCAGATTCATTGAACACAGTAAAAACATCTTGCCATGTTTACCACCATTGCAACTAAAAAAAACCTTCTATTTATATTAAAAACTATGAAAATTTGAACTAAAAACCACACATCAATAAACGAAAACTCAAGGAACACCACAATCCTAGACTAAACCAAGACCTCGTGGTGCTAAGATACCTTTATTAAGCTGTCAAGCAATCTCCAGTCATGTGATCTCTTTGTTTCATATTGTTTACATATATTCCTGTTTGTGTGTAAACTACTTGCACTTGATAATGACATGTGCTGCTATGTTAACCTTGTAATAAAGTATTCTTCATTACTCATTCAAGACGCCTTCAGACTCTAGAATCTCGATGTGTAAATAAGATTAATATAAAACCTGTAACTGACAAAAGGTACGGTAAGGCTATGAAGAAAATAAACTATTTAATTATAAGATAATGCACATCGATTACTAGAAATTTTGGTACATAAATGAAATCCTACGTGACGCCAACAATAATCGATTTGTTCAAATATATAAAGAACCTAACTACATATTTCTTTGGATCTATGAATTAAAATTATTTACTTATTATACGGATGCTAATTCAACAAAAGGATGGGTATCCATGCCTCGAATCCATTAATAACATCACTGGTCCCGAGTATGCTGAAGTGATATACTTTATCAAATTTATTATTGTACTCTTTGTGTCAAGATTTCAGTTACGTTCGTCTACTACTCTTTGCGGTAGTGCATTGTTTTATACTTTGCTATGTCTCTACATAAACAGTTTTTCCATTGTTTCTTCTACGTCCAAACACTTTTATATTAATCATCATTTCTTCATTTCTCGACGTATTTGACTTACCACTTTGTAGTATGTACCTTGGTCCAGTACTTCCAGATATCTTTTTAATTTTCTTTCGATTTAGGCCTTTTAAAGGATTTTATGGGGTCAAAAGCCAAATAACCTAAAAAATGTATATTTTGGGTTCCTGTGCGATCAAATTTACATCACTCAAGACGAACATTGGAACAAATATAAATTTTCATGCACCCAACACATTGTCACATAATAAAGTTGGATTTACCCTTTTGAATCTTTTTAGAGAGTCATAGCTGACAAAAAATATTAATTTTGTAGGGTTTTGTCAATTACTTGGTCATATTTTGATCAATTTGCATGGGATTTCCCATATGGAAAACAAAAATGATGGACTTGCTCATTTTTAGTAAATATGGTGGGGGAAGAGGGTTAAGACGTCATAAAAAGCCTAATTTTTAAAGTTTTTTGATAAAATATTTCGCTGTATTTCGGCAAATTTACGTTGGGTTTGATACAAAGATATTTTTTTATAGATCCCATACAGTTACGTAGAAAAATGCAAGATATGGTTATTTTAGAGAGTGAAATGTTTATTTTAAAAACGTAATATTAGGGGTTTTGTTCCATATGTAGTCTTGTTTCTATAAATGTACGTGAAATATGTTATAAAGATATTCTTTGCAGGTCCCAAACATTGATATAGTTTTGGAATTTATATTGCTTCATCAATTTCTCAGCGGGAAAACAACAATTTGGGGTTTTCGTGAACTATTTATGTGTATATCAACCAACATACACAACGTGAACTATTCATGTGTATATCAACCAACACACACAAGGTTCAGTACAAAGATGCCTTCTTGCAGTGAGGCAGACAGTTTTGGACTTCTCATTGTTTTTCGTGATTTTTCTCATGTTAAGATTGGTAAAGCTGTGAGCGCGTGACAAAGACGTGTTACATTCGCTCGCGAATGTTGGCCTCTTTAATTTTTCTTCACATTCTGTGACTTTTGTAAGTTACGGATTTTGTGTTGGTTTCCGTGGTTTATTGAAATGTATAATTCATTTTGTTGTAAATACAATAAAATAAAATATATTAAAAATACGCCTAACTGTAATATCAAATAAACGTACACTAATTACCAGTGATCACTCTTTTACCACTGACCCCTTAATTACTAGTTGCTTATTCTTTTAATAAAGCATCTGGTCAAGTTTGACCAATGGTGGCTTTTACAGTTAAAAATTGGTAAATTTCTTTGTAAATATGGTACATAACTATAGTTTTATATCTACAAAGCTGTAAAGAACTGGCTTCACTCATGTAGCTTTAAGCATTTGAAAATATTTGGACGATCATCCAAGCATTACGAACTATTAGTTGAAAATTCATACATGTGTGATCATCAGACGCTAATGTGGATGTGAAAAAATACCACCTCAGTTTACTCTATGCTTTACCTGTAGCCGTAAGTAATGAAAATAAAATATTACAAGTTAGCAAAAATCGCCGAATTTCCTTGTGGTTACATCAAGGCAGACATGCAGTAGTATGTTCTAAGTAACAGAAGACATTTTAAAACAATATATATGGCTCATGTTTGTATATATTACATTTAATGTAAATACAGTTCAATTTACGAGCTAAGAAACTTTACATCGACAAGTTGACGTATTTTAATGAATTAGAAATATATTAAGAGTTCTCTCAGTAACTTAACCTTAAAGTTCGGTGTAGTTCTGAACTAACACTATGAATTGATACTTTTATGGCATCAGATAAAATTTGAAAATATTGCTTTCGAAGGATAAGTTTCAGCTTGTGTGTTATATGACTAAACGTTCTCACAATATGAAGGTTCTAATTGAAGGTACGCTATCCTCAGGTCTCGATGAATCTTTACTCACTGTTTTCTATTGGAATCTCATGATCCTAATGGAAGCCTTGTCTGAAAAATTTTAATCTTGGCTGACAGCAGTTCCACGAGTTAAACAAATTAGTCTTTGTTTCAATAGCGTGATAAGAAAAGTCTAAAAGAGGTACCAGATAAGATGGAGCCAAGACCCAATTAGTAAGATTATATATAATTCTTTCCTCGTAACTGGATGAAATTTAGCGTTGCATTAAAAAGAGTAAGCAGCTGTTGGAAATGAAAGATTAGGTCATAGAATATATCGAAGGAAAACTCAATTACTGTTGATCTATGAATATAAAACACCACATGTTTTTCTGCTTGTTTGTGTTGTTCTTAGAACTTCGGAAATATTCAAGCAATTATTCTAAACGTTGACGATGAAGTCAAAGCAGTCATTAACAGTAGTAAGTGTATACAGTCGTTAAGTATTACGATCTTTAGATTCGCAACGCTTTTTGCCTAACGAATATCACGCAAGTTTTAACTCGAGAATTTATCGACTATTTTTCACTACTTATATTCGCTACCATCTTCACATCAGTTGCTAACATTGTTTATTACATTACAAAACCTAGAAATCAGCGTTTGTATAAATAAAAACGTTAGAAGGAATGTGTATTAAAAACAATGCAACATCTCCGAACTGTTTGACTGACGCAGGTGAAATATCAAATGAAGTTTCTATTCTCAAGAAGTAAACTAAAGACGATCCTAGATAGTGACATTATAACGGTTTAGATTTCATTATTAGAAATTAACTGGCGAGACATCTTGAGAGAGTGTATCTGATCACCTAAGCCTGACTCTTTGGAAGCCTTTTTGTACCAGAGGAGAAAAAAAAATCAGTACCAAATACAGAAGACGATAAAGATGAAAACATGTATTTGGCGCCTGTTTCTTTAGATATATGTATACAGGGAGACTACAGATAACTACGCTTTTGACTGAATTCTAACTAGTGTTGCTAGAAAGAAGCACAAATAAAATTTCTTTTGTTCATTTTTTGTGTTAACAACATAAATCACAATAATCCCTATTTCTCTTTAATAATTTCGTGTTAATATTATATGAGAGACAGTACGCAGCATTGTTGAGCAGAAAGATTGCTTTTATTATTTTTCAGTTTATAATATGCTGAAGAACATAACAGGACTTTTTATAATGCGATATAATGATCAAAAACATGTGGTTGTGTAAAGAAATAACATGTTTTCTGATTATGGGAAGCAACAAGTAATTCCTTTAAAATTATTTTTAACAATCCCAAACGACTGTTTTCAGTTGTTAATGGTTTAAAATTACAAATATTACCACAATTTCTTTATCTTTTGCATTCAAATTCGCTAAAAGGTAATTTAAGTTTTATATTACACTTTACCTTCTGCATTACATAGCTTCTTACTAATCAAATGAAAACCACAACCAGAGAACTCAGAAAGTGAATAAAATCATAATTTGAACAACTTGATTTTATCATGTCTTCACCTGGAATTTACATATATATATGTATTATCTATACATTTTCATCATCTCGTCTAATCAAAATAATTTTAATATTCTGTAACCAGTTGGAAGATTTAATTGTTTTTCTAGTTTGTATAAACAATGCTATAGAATTTCTCCTTAGATTTTTTTAATCATCAATAGGGTGACAGTAGCATCCAATAAATACATCACTTACCTTTAATCTTAACCAATTAGAGAGAGTGGTTGGTTTAGAATTTCGAAAAAAAAATACATGAGGACTATCTTCACTAGCCGTCTGTAATTTAGCAGTGAAAGGCTAAAGATAAATTAGCACTCACCGGTTAGAAGCCAAGCACATTACTATTAGGCTACGTCTGACCCATATTTCTTATTACCTGATCGTAAATATATAATAAATGTAATAAAGGAGGTATATTTTTATACATACGATTCCTATAAACAGACAGCGAAATTAAAAATTCTGGAGGACTACCCGATTCTAGTTTTAAATTTACTGTTTTTTAACTTTAACGTAATGTTCTCTTCTGATTTTTTCCCATCAATATTAAAATGTCCTTTTTCACCATTTAAAGTACTTATATCATAAAATCTTATACTGAGATATTATAACAGTTTGGAAATACTGACCAAAAGAGCTGTGTTGTGAAATACTAGAAGCTGTATCGCACATTACAACCATGGGGACTTTATAATTTGACGGTAAATTCCACTATTCATTGCTAAAAGAGTAGCCCAAGAGTTGATGGGGGGTGGTGATGACTAGTGATGACCCAATTAGTAAGATTATATATAATTCTTTCCTCGTAACTGGAAATGATTAGAATTCTGAGAAAATTCAAGGTTCGAGTCAATGATATACTTATGAACACAAGCCATACTTTCAACTAGAGACGTGTTACAAAAGTGACGGTAAGTCTCGCTATTTAGTTGAGACCATGAAAGAGTTTGAGCTATTTAAATCCCTTTAAAGTGATGTAATTGTGCGTTACAAAAGTGAAACACTTCTACCAAAGGTAAACAAAACTGATAAACAGAAATACAAAGAAAACCCCTGAAACCGGTAAGTTAATCATTCAAACAGCAACCTAACTTTTTATATCTCTTCTCTCCGTAGCTGCAGCGGGTACAGTGAGCAAAATAATTGGCAAACAAGCAAAGAACTAAGGTGAAAGTCTCTGATTCTATATGGAAAACATCGAAATATTTGTGATTCGTAAGGTAGCGAAGAATATAACTGTCAACATTTCAACACCATTAAAGGATTGGCGAAAGTACGTTTTTTTTTTTTTTTTTCTTGTGTGTGTGTAGAAAAACAATATTATGTTTAAATAAGACTGGAGCACCATGCAGACAAACGTTTTAATAACACACTGACTGAGGATTTCCCCCTTTTTGTCGGCGGCTACACACAAATAAAACGGCATTCTTTCATTCTTGATTCCAGTCCAAATCTCGTAGTATATATGTGTGCGTCAAGTATAGTAACCACCTAGTCTACATGCGATGAACAGATACCGTACTGCTTAATTTGTAAGTGTAATGATGAGGGACCGCTTAGGTACAACGTAGACCCGTATCGGTGGTTGAGATAAATTAAGAATTAATTTTTATTCGACCACATCTTGAAATCTTCTTAAGTTAAGTTAAAAACAAAACCGAAATGCTAGTTATTAATTCATATCCGTTTACCAACTGAGTCGAAGCTTATATTCGTGATGGAATGTTTATTTAAAAACGGACCGGATTGCTCATCTAAAGGTCCACAGTTCGCGCCGAGATGCTACTGAGGGCGTTTTGCATGCAGTATTTCCTTATTGATAAATTTTGATTAAAAGTAAGCTTGCTTTATAGATCACAAGTCAGCATAAACGTACACATTAATGGAACTGCCTTGATAACAGAAGACACAATTTTATAAATAAATCCATCGAAAAACTAAAATCTATAATAACTAGACAGCGTTTACCCATCACTTGAATTTTTGTTGTTGTTGTTAACGATATTTTCGCCGTTAATCTGAACAAAACGACAATTGACAGGTTAATCGTAAATCCACACGAGGAGCCACCAGTGTTACAACGACGAAACGAGTTAACCATGACGATATTACAAAATCTTATATTAATTTTTTTTCCATATGAAACTATTACGACATTCTATACTGACATAATTCTTTACCAATGATATCATTGCAACACCTTTTTAACCTAAGCCAATCAGAGTAAGATGTAAATACGTTGCACAATACACACCGTATCTGGGTTTTAATGCTCTTTTTCAACATTTTATTTTTAATCTTTTTTTTTTTATTAACGTAAACCAATAAGAGTAAGGTGTGATCACGTTTCATAATACACACTCTACAAGACTCCAGTCCACCTCACTTTCCAAGTAGTATCGTTCAACGTACATTTCCAGCAGTTGTCAAGTCGTATAACTAGTTTTGCAATCTGCTGAACAAGCGATGTGATATACTTTACTCTTTAAAGAATCCGCAACGATCGCAACTTTTACACCATGGCACTCAGAGCTTGAGAAACTCTTCGTTACTGACAACTTTTAACACCATAAAAACGTTGACACAACCACAGATATGTGGCTACAGAATTAAACGTACGTTTAGAAAAACACATAAAGAAAAATGCCAATACAACAGACCAGTATTGTACAATAACAAACCGTTCAGGTTATTCCTGAATATCTGAGGTCAAATTTGTCATATATGTTTTATATAGTTTTCCTGTCACCTTTTCCTAAGTTTTACATTAAAGCGGATTAAGCTGGGAAAACGGGCCAACTAAACTATTGGGTTAGTATTAAATTCGAAAAATGAAAAACCGGGGTCCTTATACGAATAGACGAAATTATAACATGGGTTTCAATCATAATAAAAATTCAGAAATTAGAAGACGGTCCCTCGTTTCTCATACTCAGATTTTATCCCTTAATAAACATACAATTAATAAAATAAAAAATTGTAATACACGTACCAAACAGCTTATACATTCTAAAAATAATCTTCTTACTGTCCTGTTCTGAAACCGCATACATATAAGTGAGATTATCCTCTTTAATACACGAAACTTGTATTTTTGTATTCAATCCTCTTTAACACATGAAACTCGTATTTTTAAATTCAATCTTCTTTAACACATGAAACTCGTATTTTTAAATTCAATCTTCTTTAACATATGAAACTTGTATTTATATTCAATCTTCTTTAACATATGAAACTTGTATTTATATTCAGTCCTCTTTAACATATGAAACGTATATTTTTGTATTCAGTCCTCTTTAACATATGAAACTTGTACTTTTATATTCAGTCCTCTTTAACATACGAAACTTGTATTTTTATATTTAGTCTTCTTTAACATACGAAACTTGTATTCTTATATTCAGTCCTCTTTAACATACGAAACTTGTACTTTTATACTCATTTGCGTAAGTTTATATAGTTTTGCGCTTAACAACAAACAAAATATTTTTTTCTACGCCTCCGCGTGTCTTACATTATAAAATCCAATCCATAGGTCTCTTGCAGCGTGGATTTTATCGTTGTTAAATTAGCGATTTTATAATTACAATTTATCGCTTCCTACAAAAATACGAATCAAAATAAATAAATAAAACAAAACAGAGTAATTATGAAAATATACAAGTTATCATGCTATCTGGAAAACACTGTGGATCACAAAAGAAAATAAGCCTAGAAAAATACAAAAAACAAAACGGTTAGCCCCCCGCTAGTACAGCGGTATGTCTTCGGATTTACAACGCAAAATCAGGAGTTCGATTCTCCTCAGTGGGCTCAGCAGATAGCCCGACGTGGCTTTGCTATAAGAAAACACACACACAAAACGGTTAACTAAGCAACGACGGTCTATTTGTTATAATATTTTACGTTATCGCTTTCCTTGAGTCGTGACTCGTAATCTCTTACTAAATTACACGATTTTCAAGTGTATACATTTTATACGTACAAAGCTTTTGGGTTATTGTTTGTTTGTTTGTTTGATCTGCAGAGATCTGAGCTTTAAAACGAACAGCGAAAAGAACTGAAATATAGGTTAATTTATGTCTTCAGTTGGTTATGTGATATTCATGAACGTAGCTACACGTAAATTTGAGTTACGCATGCGTAGAGATGTATGAGAGGGACTTTTTCCCCCTTCCACTTCTGTGAATCTGGTGGGGCCTCTATTGGAAAACCTTTGAAGTTTAAACCTGAAATGGCGCGTTCTGGTAATTATTTTTTATGAATATAAGATATATATGTATAATACTAACCATATAGGCAACATAAAGTATCATAATAATTTACGCTTTTATCATTGGTATTTTTATAAGTTTCTTTGATGAAAACCGTTAAATAAAATTTTATATCATAAAAAATTCGTATCATGAATTTTCAGTGTTACGTATAGGCTTATGTATGTCTAGCTTACCTTCAGCGGTTCAACAGTAAGTCTGAAGGCTTATAATGCCAAAAATTGAGTTTTGATACATGTGTTGGGTACAGCACGTATAACTTATTCTGCAGTTTCGTGCTTAACAACAAACCAAGAAAATATTGCCGAGTTATGCCCCTTGTGTTGTACGCAACGCAAGAGAAAGAAGTTTAAATGAATTATAAAAAAAAAAAGTATCTCTCGACTATTTGTCAACCGGGAGATGGCGCAGTCATCTACAACTGTTTCTCAAACACACAGTCCAGACCCAGAAGGGTATCACGAGGCCATTGTAGTGGGTTCGCGAGATCATAAACAAATATTGTAGTGTCTTTACAGTAATTTGTTATAACTCTGAACGTGTGGGTCTTCACAACTTTAAATATTTTCAAAGGGGGAGTAGCAAAAATCTTTTAAACCTCTGATCTACGGTTACTGATTTAAGATGTCGCATTAACGTAATGAAATTAGTGTAAGTTAATCCTGAATAGCCGTGAATAGACGCAAATTTGCGATTCTTAAATATTGATAATCAAAAATAAAAACAAAGTCTAAAATGACTTGTTTTTTAAGCTGTATTAGCATAGATAACTGTGTGACTCAACTGCGAACGTATTAGTTTCAAAAACATCAAGTTGTTTCGTTGCACCAGGAAATGTAAATATTTCATATTTACGGTCTAGAAACCACAAGCTAAACTTACATTTTATTTTGTTCTGTAATACATCTAGCAGTTTTAAACATTGTGATCTTAAACTAATCAAAAATGCTTTTTAAAGAACTGTGAATTGCACGAATAAAGTCAGACTGCACAGGTTTCATGGCGCCTTTTTTGTATGCTTTATATTCTTCTTGTTCATTTCTGTAGATCTGGTTTTTTAATTCCTCATTTAGCATCATTACATTAACCAGTCCTGTCACGACTAAGATATCGTTGAATAAAACGTAATTTTTTTCATGGATGCCTTACTGTATTGTTATTAATTATAACCAAAAAAACATTACCAAGTTCACTTAAAAAGTCTGTAAATATAAATATGTTTATTTTACTAAACATATAATTACTAAGAAAATATGAACGTTAGATCTGACTTTAACATTCGCCAACTGAGTTTTTGTGTATATATAACAAGAAGCTAAAGGAAAACGGAACCATTTTAGCCAGTATTTGATATCTATCTGGCGATTTTAAGTCACGTGTTATTTGTGTTACTTGGACATAACTGTTTTCATATTACACTTCTATTTCAGGCTTTAGTTTTTGCGATGTGCAATATTTTCATTAGTTAGAATTGTAAGCTAATTTTTGTTCTATTGATGTGTTAAGAACTGGTCAGTTTTAAATCAACTTTAAAATATATATATAAAAAACAGCCATTAAAGTTAAACCTAAAACATATACTTAAATAAAAGGAATAAAACATATACCCTTAGAAGTTATCAGATGTTTTTTGTTAGTCTAATTACTGAAACGGATGAGTAATAAAAACTGTTGATACTGTTTCTTACCTTTGTAAACAGTAATCCACAAAGAACTATAACTGTTACCTTACAAACCACACTCTGTTCATGACTAGGTGTTTGCATGGTTTCTGAATTTCGAAAATGTTGAGACGCTATGACATACCACTGATCTGTTTTGTTTACTACGGTGCTTAGACTTTGATCCAGACAAAACTAATTATAGCTAGATCCAAAAATGTCGCACCAGTCAGCCTGTATACAGATGTATACATATATATCTCAATTGTTGGGTTAATTTGGACCAAACGTCTGAAAAGTCAGCTGATTCTAATTGCTTCTTTTTGGAGATATCTAGCTTCTGCCTTCACGCCACCAGTGTCCTTTAAAGAAAACATACATATGTAAGAGATAAAATACAACAATGAATACAAGTATGGAAGAGTTAAAATTAGCCAATTATCAACTACAACTGATATTTACATTTTAAAACTAAAATTTTACTTTTCTATCGCATCACAAATACCTATCTGAGAGAGAAATTCTCTACAGGGAACATACTTGTCGTTCGTCCAGTTCTCAAAAAGCGAATGAGACAGTTTATATCGTATTAAAGACTACATTTCAAAGATTTAACAAAAGACATCTTACGTTTAGTGTACATATTTGTTCTTCTAGTCAATCCAACGCATACCACAATTCAAAATACGGTTCAAATTACATCTCTAGACTTTAATTCGGTATAGAGAGAATATAATATGAAAAATGTTATAATTTTGTTTCATAAACGTTCTTTATAAACCAAAATGACATTTGAAATCATAATTTTTTTTTTATTTCGCGCAAAGCTACACGAAGGCTATCTGCGCTAGCCGTCCCAAATTTTGCAGTGTAAGACTAGAGGGAAAGCAGCTCGTTATCACCACCCACCGCCAACTCTTCTACCAACGAATAGTGGGAGTGACCGTCACATTATAACGCCCCCACGGCTGAAAGGGCGAGTATGTTTGGTGTGACGAGGATTCGAACCCGCGACCCTCAGATTACTAGTTGAACGCCTTAACCCACCTGGAAATCATAAAGTATATTTGTTAGGTCTTTCATTAATTATTTAAATACATGGTTTACTCAACGACGTGCATCGCTTCAGCTTTCCTCAAATTTAAAAAAAAAAAGATAAGTATATTCAAGAAACAATACAAACATCTAAGCATTTCAGCTTTGAAGGTTTGTCTCCCACATGCATGTTTTTTCTTAGTAGGTTTCAGCTCAGAAATATGCATAATTATAATGGAATGCAACAGTAAAAGATAATTAAAAAGCTCCGTTTTTAGTGTGTAAATATCCATTAAAATAACGAGCGAGAACGGAAACACGTGAACGAAATTTAAAGAGACCCGTTCCACCCGAATCCCCCCCCCTTTTGGCTCTGTTTCCAACTTGTTAATAGCGTTGTTTTTTCTTTTGTACGGTTAGTAACATCTATTTAGTATATAAAAATCAGTTTGTTTTAATGTAGTCAGAGCTAAGCTTATTTGATTAAATTTTTCAGAGTCTGTTCACTTTTTCTTAAAAAAGTTGTACGTATCATCGCTATGACGAACGAAGTGTTCGCAAGACAAAATCAGTTTATTAAAGTGAGGCCTATTTAGATATTGTTCTACACAAAAATTCTATGGTCGTCAGTCTTAGCAGATAGTCCTAAATTAATGATCTGATATACCAATCACACAATATACAAGTTTAAAACGGATTTTATTCTGAGATAATTGAGTTCACAGTTTTATTTCACACACACTTATAACTCAAAATATCAGTACAGTCCCACCAGTGACTCAGTAGTAAGTCTGAGGAAGTATAACTCAAAACTTGTGTGATCGATTCCTGCAATGAGCATAGCAGAGAAAGCCAGTTGTACAGCTGACATACAAACAAAATACCAACTGAGAATTGGATGACCATGTGAAATCAATGAGTGTAATGTTTGTTCTGGTTTGTTGACTGATAATGCTATAAGATTATTTCTTGTAGAAGCATAACACAAAAGAATGAAGCAAGCACCATCGCAACTATTTATAATAAAGCCATCTTTGGAACTTTTTAAAACCTATTTTAGGTGTGATAAACTTCAGAAGAGAAGTTTGTTTTTTTTTCAATTTCGCGAAAAGCTACACGAGGGATATCTGCGCTAGCCGTCCCTAATTTAGCAGTGTAAGACTAGAGGGAAGGCAGCTGGTCATCACCACCCACCGCCAACTGTTGGGTTACTCTTTTACTAACGAATAATGGGATTGACCGTCACATCATAACGCCCTCACGGTTGAAAGAGCCAGCGAACCCGCGACCTACGGATTACGAGTCGAACGCC
Organism: Tachypleus tridentatus; assembly: GCF_004210375.1. Classification (NCBI taxonomy): domain Eukaryota; kingdom Metazoa; phylum Arthropoda; class Merostomata; order Xiphosura; family Limulidae; genus Tachypleus; species Tachypleus tridentatus. The sequence goes on along the minus strand of NC_134835.1, from coordinate 82,476,936 downwards.
TTAACACACCTGGCCATTCCTGGACACTGGAGAGAAGAGCCTATGCAGTGAAAACCACAAAGTCCTCCAGAGGACATCGAATGAAGCAAATCAGCGATGTACACTTTAAAATATTAAAAATGAGAAAAACAGCTTAGATTCATTGTACAATCCATCGTCACAAACCTAACCGTTACTCACAATGTACATTCAATTTTAAACCTATCATCAGATACATAACTATACGAAAGTATACGGAATGTAAAAATTAGGATACATTACGATTTACAATTGATTACATGTTATAAATGTAAAAAAAATAATCTAAAGGAGTACAGAGTTAGAGAATATATGATACTGAATGACATAAGTTATGCGTCACATGGGCTGAATGTCGAGGTCAGAGACTCTCGAGGTTTAGCCATTCTAATTCCTAAATTTGAAATGCTGATTTGAAGTAAAACAACTAGTTAGCACGGTCTTCTACCCTTAATCGAAAATTGAGATTGATTGTCACAGTTATAACGCTCCCACAACTAAAAGTGTAAACGAGTTTAGTAGCACCTCGCAGAATATATCTTCAGCCTTTTGATCCGCAGCCCGGTCTGCTGATTAGTCAGCCAAGCCCAGTTCAATTGCTATATCAGGATAGTACATGACAAAAACAAACAAACAAACAACAAAACCGTTAATAATAAAAATCAAACTGTGCGTAGGAAATGTCTTTCGAAATATTTAAGTTGAAAAAAACGCTTTTTGTACAACTTATGATCAAACAGATACTATTGGTTCGTACTCACACTGTAGTCTTTTTTTGTTTGTTCGTGGGATGAATCTGTTAAGGATAAACCTTTTTTGTTGTTCAATTTTACTTTGTGAAAGTTCAATATATTACTAAGGAAAGTATATAATATATATATAATACACATTAAGTTTACAACTTTTATTTGTGTTTTCCACAGATACAAACATTGAAATATATACAAGCAAACACGCAGTCGTTTTTTTATTTCTGATGTCAAAACATGTTAGTGCATTTAAGTTCGAGCGTGTAAAATTTGACGAGTATGTCTTATACATACAATAGTCCTCAGGCTAACTACTACATTTTACAGTTCGATTTATTCTCCCTTTCAACTTACAAAACTGTTTGTAATTGCAATTTTAGAGAACCGGTTCTGAAGGTTCTGTATTTACATTAATTTTCACCTAGAAAATAATTTATATTTCCGAAGTCATTGGAAAAGTGGACTTACTTCTTTAGTGGTCACTCCTTGCTCGGAGTCCTAAAGGATAACCTAGGATAAATCGTTTATACGATAACGTGTTTACGTGATTATATTAGTTCCGCTTATTGTTTTTATATAAGAGCTCTTGGTTTGCTACACAGCTGATTATTTAGTAGGATAACTAAAATACCTGTAGTTTAAACAAAATCCAAAGAGGTGTAGCAACTAGCAGACAAACATGATTACTAATGTTATGTATCAGTTTCTAATAAACCTTTCACACATCAGACAAATGTGTTTACTAACGTTATTTATTAGTTTCTAATAAACTTTTCACACAGCAGACAAACAAGATTACTGATATATTATATTAGTTTCTAATAAACTTTCACACAAAACAAGCAACTGAGAAGTATAACCTACCTTTTCTGAAGAGGTTCCTGAGAAACATTAAATGACGCATGAAAAAAATAACTAAGACAAATAATTTAGGCAACACAATCGTTGACTAAATAAACTGAGACAGAAGTGACAAGGGTCCTACGTATTACGGCTCTTTTGCTGCCGAGTTACGTCGTGAAAATTCAATTCCGATTTATTTTCTCGTTGTTTTGAAACGTTTGTGACATCACGATACTATAGCTGACAGATATTTAAATAGCACGCATCAACTGCTAGTCGAAATTTCAGAAACTTCATACAATGACATGCATACGAGTTGGGCCCAGTTGTACTAACTCATACACAGCGTGACGATACACGCACTTTACCTTTACGGTGTTTCGCCACTTCGGTGTGTGTTACCCTGCCAATCCACCTCACCTCAACTTCCTGCTCACCGTTCCCCAATAACGTATTCGTCGCCAACTTCTTTCGTACAGCGGCATCTTTTGAGGAAAACCGAAGGCAGAGGACTTTAAGTTTAAATTAAAATATACGGCGGACTAGATACGTCTTATTTTTGAAACTGCTTTGTTAATAAATAAATACTGAAATCAAGGTAGAACTGAACTATACGAATTATGAATCACTTTGAATAAAAGGAAGTAAACTTCATTGTACATAATAGCCAGTCTCTGTTTTATATATTAATTAATAAACAACAAATTTTCCATGTTCTTTACTACATCTAATCAGGTTTGTAATACAAGTCTAGTTTATCGGTTAGTGTATTGAAGTAAGGATCCAAACGTACCGGGTTTCATTTGTGATGGTACCAAAATCCCTTGTGCTTTCAGATGTAGGGGGGGGGGTTATAAAAATTTCAGTGAACCCGCAATTTTGGTTAAGAATATTCGTTACAGAATTATTTTATTTATTCTGGTTTGTAGGTCAAAAGTAAGAACAGCTATGTTTACTTGACATGACCAAGTGGTTAGGGCGCTTGACTCGCAATATGAACGTTGCGGGTTAATCCCCTTTTCACCAAACTTGCTTGTCTTTTCAGTCGTAGGAGTGTTATAATGTCACTGTCAATCCCAATATTAGTTGGTACAATAGTAGTCCAAGAGTTGGCGGTGGGTGGTGATGACTAGCTGCCTTTTCTCTAGTCTTACACTGCTAAATTAGGGACGGCTAGCGCAGATAGCTCTCGTGTAACTTTGCGTGAAATTCAAAATGAAACAAATATTTTCAAGTAAAGGAAGCAATGCTTCCTTTCACACAGGCATTATGCGTTAGATCGATAAACCCTTGTCTGTTTCCAAAAGTTTACGCGGTTAGAGAAACTCATTGCAATTTTATTTAATAAACTAGACGTAAAGTAAACAATAAAGTATAATACTGGTGTTTATAAAAGTGTATAGATTATGAAACAGTCATGAGCGTTCAGTGTATAACACAGTTTCACGAGTTGAAACAAAGAAACTCAGAAAAATGAAGGTAAAACCTGTACTAAAGATAAAAGTAGCTAAAAAGGTTTATAACAAACATTTCTATGAAATCGAAGCCTGATAATTGCAAAGTAAATGTAAAGTGTAATGAAGACAAACTTAGCTGATTACACAAAAACGTCTGAATGCGTTCACAAAGTGATAAAGATATGGTTTTGAAAGAACTACGTATGCTTATTTTAGACATAATTAAGTCAAGAAAGTATATAGGAATTGAATTTATTGAAATGTTAATTTTGTTTTTAGGAAATTACATGCGGGTTAAGTGTTGATTCGGTGAAATACTTTGCAAATAGAAAAACACTGAAGTTGAAATCGAAGCCAGTTGTCACCTGATGATAAAGACATTATATCACTGTGTTCCACAGTCGTTGCCATAAAAAGTTCGGCTGAGCACAAAACAGGTAAGTTAATTCTAAATTGAAAATTCAGTTCGGACTTCTCGAACAAAGGCCTTTCTAACGTTATCAGATTTTTATCGTTTCATTGAGAACTTTGCGAGGAAAGTGTCGGACAAACAAACGCAAGCGTATTATTTATGTGGATGCTCAGTGTTTATCTCTATTGTTTTATTTCAGCCTTGGCGATAATAACAATCAATTTGAATTAAAAAAATTTCTATTTTTTCCATTATACTTAATAACAATAATCAAACAAAAGTATTACGAATTTCGTATTAAATTTGAGTACAATATTACGAAAATGTAATAAAATACTTAACTAAACATTACCAAAACTTTTTGACACATGCAGCACTCAGATGAGAAACTTTTGAGAATTCTTTGCTCCTTGGACTTTTTAATTTTGTTTTTGAATTTCGCGCAAAGCTACTCGAGGGATATCTGCGCTAGCCGTCCCTAATTTAGCAGTGTAAGACGAGAGGGAAGGCAGCTAGTCATCACCACCCACCGCCAACGAATAGTGGGATTGAGCGTCACATTATAACGCCCCCACGCTTGAAAGGGCGAGCATGTTTAGTGCGACCGGGATTCGAACCCGCGACTCTCGGATTATGAATCGAACGCCTTAACACGCTTAGCCATGTTGGGCCCTGGACTTGTTAGGGACTGACATATCTTAGTGGTAAGAGTGTTCAACTTAAACCTGCATATCGCGAGTTAGAATCTTCTTCACTGAACGATTTGACCTTTTCAGGCCAGGGGTACGTTATAATAATACAGTTAATCCCACTTTTTGTTGGTAGGAGGTAGCCTAAAATTTAATGTAGGAGTTTTTGAATAATTGACTTCCCTCTAATTCATAATTTCTAAATTAGGGGCAAAATTCAACAAACAAATTTTGATTTATTTTATTCATTAAGTCATTCATTAGGTGTCGACGACTATTCATTAACAAAGGTCTGTGAATTATGTTAAAATTCGAATATACTTTTCTTGTAATTTTACTGAGATAAACAACAAAAAAAAAGCATTGCTGGTAGTGGCCCACAATAGCGTGTTGCAAAAGTGTTTATTTATTTATTGTTGGCTCGGCATGGCCAGGTGGGTTAAGGAGTGTAACTCGTAATCGGAGGCTTGCGGGTTCGCATCCCCGTCGCGCCAAACATGCTCGCCCTTTCAGCCATGGGGGCGTTACAGTTTACGGTCAATCCCACTATTCGTTGGTAAAGAGTAGCAAGAGTAAAAGAGTTAGTAAAAGAGTAACAATTATTTATTGTTTTCGCTAACCCTCCTTCCGTCAAACTTACCTGTGAAGTTACACTTCAATCGCTCTAGTGCTACACACCTGTAATTTAAGATCGTGTAGGGTACACGTTGAACAAAGATTTGTGTGTGTATGATTTTTAGAAGATAATATGTCTACGTATTTATTTTTAAAGTTCATTGAAAAAAATGTTCTTGAAAGTTATATTTAATGAATCATGTACTAACAAATCTGTCATCAACTTATGCAACTACATATATCACAGACGTGTTGATTATTTGATATATGTGGTCTGAATTCAATAACCTTGAAATTTAACAGAAATTTTATTTAAAATATCCTATCATTTAAACAAGAAGTAAACATTTGTAACACGGTTTTAGTAGCAGATGTCAGATTCATTGGTTCCTTGAAAAGAAGGAATACCAGTCAAATAAGTTAAATTATCACCGGTCATCCACCCTACAATTCAGCATTTTCATTCTCTCCGTCAAAAGCACAAAACGATAAAACAACCTTTGAACGTTCTCGTATTGTCGAATTAATTTCAGAGTGAATTCAATCATCTATCTTTCTGGGTTATCACGGTATCATTGAATATCTCTCTGATAAGAATCAATGTTACATTAGTCACTGTGTTTCTTTTTGAAACTTGTAAACTAAATAAAAGTGTTACTCATTATCCAATTTTGGAGAGGTGGAGTTCTTGTGAAATGTCCAGCCAAAGTGAGTTTACGGAATTGGTTTTATAGATGTCATGTCGTAATCTACAAAATCTAGTAGCTTGTATGCATATAATTAAATAGTGTTTTGGAACACAAAGATTAAGATGTAGCAGATTATGTGTTTGAATATAAAATAATGTTATTTAATACAAAGATGACAATTAAGCAGCCTGTCTATATGAAATTATGTTATGTTATTTAATACAAAGACATCGATCAAGCAGTCTGTCTACATCAAATTAAGTAATGTTATTTAATACAAAGATGACAATCTGAGAACCTGTCTACATGAAATTAAATAATGTTATTTAATACAAAGATGACGATCTGGGAGCCTATTTACATGAAATTAATTAATGTTATTTAATACAAAGATGACGATTTGAGAGCCTGTCTACATGAAGTTAAGTAATGTTATTTAATACAAAGATGACGATCTGGGAGCCTATTTACATGAAATTAATTAATGTTATTTAATACAAAGATGACGATTTGAGAGCCTGTCTACATGAAGTTAAGTAATGTTATTTAATACAAAGATGACGATCTGAGAACCTGTCTACATGAAATTAAGTAATGTTATTTAATACAAAGATGACGATCTGAGAACCTGTCTACATGAAGTTAAGTAATGTTATTTAATACAAAGATGACGATCTGAGAACCTGTCTACATGAAATTAAGTAATGTTATTTAATATAAAGATGACGATCTGAGAACCTGTCTACATGAAATTAAGTAATGTTATTTAATACAAAGATGACAATCTGAGAACATGTCTACATGAAATTAAGTAATGTTGTTGGATCTAGGACTTTATGTTATTTAAATTAAATAGTTATATACTTGAAATTATATAGTATCATTGAATATAAAAGTAAAGATTCATAAGTCTGTGTACTTAAAAGTAAGAATGCCTAATACAACTATAAAGCTAATGTACTTGAACTTTTACAATAGTTCTAACATAAACGATATAAAAACTTGTGGAACTTTAACTTCCTGAGCTCTCATAAAGACTTAATACGTATATTGTATTTACGACATATTTTAACGAAACCTCTAAAAGTTCCATAAACTAAACTAGTCTCAAATAACTTACATTTATTTACAGAAACTTTATGCCTAGTTCCCTTGGCAAGTTTTTCTCATATTACACCTTCCTTTATCCACCTGTTTACAAACATCCTAGAATGACATCAATAGTATATTTGCTGATATCATCTGACGTCATTACACTAGATGTACATTGTGCAGCATTACGTCACTGTCATGATCACGTTGTATTTGTTTTATAGTTCTGTCTACGGAATGAACTGTTGAAATAGTTTGCGAAATACTGAGTTCTGATGAAACGGAATACATTCAGAAGTATCTACAGAAAGTATGCGAGTTTTAACTATCTTGAGTTTTACCTTTCTTCAATACGTCATGTCCTACAAACTTCCTTATTTTTTTTTAAAGAAAATCTCGTGTGAGGCTAAGACAGGTAATTAAAGTATAAACATAACCCTCTAAGTTGAGATAGCAATCGCCACTTCTAAGTCAAATAGTATTCTACAAATTATTGTTGTAAATATACAAATAACGATTTTAAGTTTAGTCAGTCATTGTTGACTAAGATCCTGTCAATGTGCTGAAACACAGATTATTAACATCAATAACCTGATGCAGTTTCTGTCAACTCTTTAACGTGTCTAGTTATTGTTGTTTTTAAAGTACATGAAGGGCGTAACAGTCGTTTCGTTAGGTCGCTGTTGACTGAAGTTTTCTGAAGTGATCGTCAAAGTACGTGTTTACTAGATCTGTTTTGTTCCTATAAAGGGGAGGTTTAATTATGCTATTGTTAGATTCATTAGGTCGACAGTACCAATCCTAAACTGTTTGTTAGAATCTTATCTAAAGCGTGCAGTTCTTAGCTCTGGATGTCTTTTCTGTAGTACGTTTTCATATGAGTTCATATGATATGATGACTAAAACAAGAAATTGTTTGTTCTAACTCTTTTTTTTTTTCTTTATGTAACGCTTTTCTTATGAGGTAATGGTTGAATTATAGAACTATATATCATGGATGCTTTCTCCATATAACATTGTTTACTGAGATGCTTCCTTGTATTTGGCGGTTGGGAAATAGTTGAACTTCACAACTGAAAGAATTGAAGCTTGCGTTTTGGTCAGTGCTAAACTTCTCTAACCAGTAAATGAATAAATTAACTAGTTCTTATGAAGAATTTATTAAAGTATTGACTATTTAGGCGTGTGTATCATCTTTAAATAACACTGTTAAGTTAACGACACAGTTTCAAAGATAAGTCAAGCACAGAGTAGCCTGATCTTAAAAACAAATGGAGATTCTAGAACCTAATACATAGAAGGATAGGTGCAGTGGTTCATCTTTGGTGGAATAAAAGTGATAATACATGATATTGAAGTCAGAATAAAAATAAAATACTTTGTTTTCGGAGGGTAATAAACTGAAGAGTAAGACAGAGTCGACCTTCAGAATGGTAGGATTTCTGGATTGTATTTTAAAAAGTGAAACACAGAAATTAATGAATGAAATAATTAAACTTTTCATAGTGAGAAATATCATGCACGATCACCACCAGTCGAGACTTTACCAGAAAGTACTGGTTTTTCAATGAGAAACAAATCTGTTTTCCAAATAACAAACTGCGTCGAAAATTCAATCTCTTTCTGCATCTGATGAATCACGAAATCGGGTAACAAAATTCTGGAAGTATCTTCGCTCCCCCTAAAGATGGGTAGATTACATGGAAACAGAATAACTTCTTCAGGAAATATTGCACAGTTAGTGTAATCGAACTACCTTAGAGAAAGTACTTACACGCTCACTTTGGCGCATCTGAAACAATGTTCCAGAGCAGTAGAACGTTGGAGAATGTTTTTTTAGCTTTGCAGATATGAAACAAATGTACAATAGAGTTGAGAAAGTCGTGCAGTATTTGATTATAATTAACTCCTATGAAGTGATCATTCAAATGTATAATAGAGGTGAGAAAGTTATGCAGTATTTGATTATTAACTCTTATGAAGTGATCATTCAAATGTACAATAGAGTTGAGAAAGTTATGCAGTATTTGATTATTATTAACTCTTATGAAGTGATAATTCAAATGTATAATTATTACTCCTCAATTTTATCTCAATAAAACATTATTTTCTCATAATGTGATGGTTGAACTATGAAACTGTAAATTATAAACGTTATAACATAATTATCCTAAGAAGAGTAGCTGAGATTGAGAAACATATCAAAATACGGTAAAACACTAGTATACTAAAACTGTAATGGGTTTGTAAGTAAGTATAAGGTATATTTAACTTAATTAATTAACACACTGTGAATGGGTCACGAGTCTCAAAGAATTAAACGTAGGAAACAATTAGTTTGAAATAGTTTATCAGTGAAAAATTATATCATTGTATTATACATATAAATATCTTTAACCAAACTACGTATTATCTGGAATACTATCTTCAAGATTATTGATTAAAAACAACTGTCTGTAGACCAAACTGTCGACTTGATGCGTATCAGATGGAACCTCCAATGGACCCACATTGAGGAATTTCACAGAGTTGAGTTCTAGTAAAACCATACACTCCTTTTGTCTCAGAGAGACCTTAGTCCCTATCAAGAGAACTAAACTAAAGCCCAAGCAGAAATAATAAAAGAGTTTGCAAGTGCTATACCGCGCAGAGTACGACGAAGTTTATTTTGTACGGTCGAATCCGAGTTCAAGTGTTGACGTTTCTTGACTTCTTATGAAGTGATGATTCAGGTATAGGATTCTTAGTCCTGGATTTCGTCTCAATACAGAATTGTTTGTTGACTTTTTATTAAGTGATGATTCACGTATAGGATTTTTAGTCCTAGATTTCATCTTTATATAACACTGTTGACTTCTTATGAAGTAATGATCCAGCTATAGGATTCTTAGTCCTGGATTTCGTCTTTATATAACATCTTACAAGATGATGATTGAACTACGAAATTAAATAATGTTGTTAAATACAAAGGCACCTATCTAGGAGACTGTAAACAATCCCTCAGCTTGAGCATTTAGTAGGTGGAATTGAGATGATCGGGGGTAGTTCTTATTTATTTGGGACATCATTAGGAGCTATACGAGTCCAAGTATTACTCTGGTATACGTTAGTAGGATCGCAGAATTTGAATTTAGCATCGGATTTTGTGCTTATGGTCAAATCATAGTGTGTCATATATGAAACGGTGTTAATAAACCCATTACCGCTTACAAGCTGGTGGCACCAAAAGTGGCGCAAGAGTTGACGGGTGTCATAATGGGTTTACTTCAGATACGGACTCGTATAGAAGTAATTGAAGGGGCTTGATCTGTAAACTAGGACCTCTATGAGTAATGAAGGTGAAAGTGTGTGTGTTTTTCTTAGAGCAAAGCCACAGCGGGTTACCTGCTGAGTCCACCGAGGGGAATCGAACCCCTGATTTTAGCGTTGTAGAAGGTTAAGGTATTTTATGTTTGATAATATAAGCATAATATTGTTAGTATTGTGCGTATTCTTTATAAAGCACTATGTTTGTTGAGTTTTTATGAAGTGACGATTATAATGTAGAATTGATGGTCCCTGCACCCTACTGGGGTGCTGAAATAATGGGTTCGATTACACTCGGTGGCAACAGCAGATAGCCCAACGTACCTTTACTATAAGTAAAACACACAATTGTTGAATTTTTGTAAAATTATTATTAAACTATATTAAAGTATATAACTGGTGGTTCTGGTTTTATGTTTGGTTTGTTTTTTGAATTTCGCGCAAAACTACACGAGGGCTATCTGCGCTAGCCGTCCTTAATTTAGCAGTGTAAGACTAAAGAGAAAACAGCTAGTCATCACCACTCACTGCCAACTCTTGAGCTACTCTTTTACTAACGAATAGTGGGACTGACCGTAACATTATAACGCTCCCACAGCTGAAATGGTGAGCATGTTTGGTATGACGGGGATTCAAACCCGAGTCTCTCATGTTGCGAGTCGAGTGCCTTAATATATCAAAAATAGTGACAAAATCTGGGAGCTAATGTTAGCGATTAACTTGAACTAAAACGGGGACGAACAATCAAAAGAGGGAGTGTTATAGGAGTAAATGTGGAATTAGACTCTTGTAACTCACGAAGTTTGGAGGAATCAAACGTGATCGACTGACTGGCACTTGGCTTTTCTGATTATGATGACTGCAGCGACTGTAATAATTTTTTATGATATGTGATTAAACGACAGTAAAGTATTATAATTTAAAACATGAAACTTTAATATATTGACACGTTGTTATTTAGATTAAGCAATGGACTAACAAGCGAGATAAACTAGTGCCTGGATTATTCGCTATTTCTGTTATCTGTAATTTTTGGCTTTCCCCGCACCAGCGCGGATAATCTGGACACCCACTGTATATTTACTTCCACAGCAAGGAGTACGTGTTAAACATCACATGATATATATAACCACTTCGTAGAATTGTCTGAAATAACTGCCTTTGGTCTTGTACGAATCTAAGTACAAGCATTGATTGGTTGAATTGAGGGAAAGATAAAAACAAAATTACGCGAAATTATTAATGTGTTGTGTAACCAGAAAGCATGAAGTGTTGAATCTTCCATTAAAATCCTAGAAATAGACTTAGATTAAGGACTCAAAGAACGTAAAAATAGTTCCAGACTTGTTCTAAGCACGAATAAAATGGTAGAAAAAACTCGGCGCCATGATGAAAGTGTTTGATCTAATCTGAATTACGAGAGAAGATCGACACAAGTTTAGAGCCCTAAACGTCGGAGAGTTATTTAGAACTGGTGAAAGTACAGGAAAACTGATTGATTTACTTCATGAACACAACTAATCGGCCGGGGATTCATCTTTGTTAATGGAACATAACATGATCACGTCTTCAAATTCCCCACAGGAATATTCTTGAAACTTTATGAGTTCTGTTAAACCTAAGAAGAATGAAAGACGACCAAACAGTTTCCTTAATTGTGGGAAATGACGTAAGATTTGAAAGAATATTCCAAAATCATACATTAGCAAACCGTATAGGAACATGAAACAATGCTCTTTGTAACATAAAGAGCCAATATAAAAAAATTCTAGTGCATTATACAATTTATTCTGTTTTTTTTTTTTTTTTTTTTTCTGTAGCAATGCTTTACATCATTAATAAGTTCACTACTCAGTTGGTTATTATTTCTTGTTTGTGACTTAACCTATGCGTACTTACGTAATCATTTCCAATACTATTCTCACCTTCAAGAAAGCTGCCTTGACCTAATAACACGTTTCGACAGTCTTGCTAATCTTGGAACTGACCCAAAAGGTGTCATGTTGTGAAAGGTGTTGTTTCTGTATCAAACACGATGGCGAAAGTTGATATATCTCGAAGAATCTAATAAATTTACGAATTTTACATTTTGGGTTGAGTTTGAATTTATTTATAATGTAGTTCTGTATAAATGTAGTTCAATTAGAAAGCGCAATAAACGTATTAGATTCGCGAACATACTTAAATACATCATTATTTACAAATAGACGATTGGAAAGGTTTAGAATGTTTTTGGTGACAAGAAATGTTACTCATGAATACCGAAGAAACCTCAATAAAGAGTAGACTCGGGAATTATATTGCGAAGAATAAATCAAACACGGACAACCAAGTGAAATAACATTCAAACGTAAAACACGTTGGGTCTTCATCATGCTGTAAACACTTGCGTCGAGATGTAAAATGTGCTTCAATGGCAAAATGTTATTTCAAAAATAAACATTTCTCATACAACACAACTAAAAATCAGTTGTTCAAAATAATATCTCCCTTTGAGTCACAAGAAGTTTTTTCAAATATTTGTTTCAGATGTTTTATTGCGAATTATCAACTAATTACATTGGTATCTGAAATGAAAAAAATCGTTTTTTAAATTTGAGGCAATAATGTTCTTATTTTGGTAAATATCATATTAAAATTATTACAGCTTGCCTTCCAGAAAAAGATTTGCAACGCTAAAATTAGGGGTTCGATTCCCCTCGGTGGACTCAGCAGATAGCCTGATGTGGCTTTGCCATAAGACAAAACACACACACTCCGGATAAAAATTAATATATTTACATGTGGGTATCACGATAAACACAAAACTTTATCAAAATGTAGTGCGTATTAGGTGATTTGTATTATTTTTATATGAAAGTTAGTGTTAAAGACAATGTACATAATTATGTTTTAAATATTATTTAACTTAAAATATCAGACTGTATACAATTATACAATGCTCTTTTTTCAGTAACTTTGCTGGTCATACAGGAAAGAAATGACAGACATTCTGCTAATAAATCAGAACGTTTCATGAAGGTTTGTACTTTTCTGATGAGTGTATATAAAATAAAGCTGCTCAGTACTTAGTTCTTGATTTTGCTTATTGTTAATGGAAATATTTATTAATTTCAGAGAGTTTTATAGATACCTTTGTTTCTGTATATGATGATTATTTTGTCCTTTACTTAAGACCGTGAACCAATATATATATATATATATTGGTATTTGGAGAATAGGTAAGGTTAATGCTTAAAATTCGTCATTCTAAACTGTATAGAGAACAAGCTGTTTGAAATCAAATGTTATTCTTTTCTCTCATCACAAATATTTAACGTGTATTTTTTTTTATAAAAGAACGAGGAAGATGGAATGGGAGAGCCAAAAGTAAGGAAACAAGGTAGGATTGAGTGGGAAAACATTACAAAATTGGATGGCTTTTGATATGGTGCAACCTCAAAGTGGATGTGGCACTCATTTCACCCGTTTTTACATAGTATTTTTCTTTGAACTATTTCCAATTATACACTCGAATTGAGTTTTATCAGTAGCTAATGTTTTTTAATACTATTCTCTTAACACACCCCTAACCAGTCAAATAGCTATAATGTCTCTCATAAGCAAAGTATGGTTTGAATTTCGCGTATTTAAGACTAATTTAAGACTAGAGGGAAGGCAGCTAGTCATCACCACTCACTGCCAACTCTTGGGCTACTATTTTACCAACGAATAGTGGGGTTGACCGTCACATTATAATGCCTCCACGTCTGAAAGGGCGAGCATGTTTGGCGCGACGGGGATGCGAACCCGCGACCCTCAGATTACGAGTCGAGTGCCTTAACCACCTGCCCATGCCGGGTCAGCCAAGTATGACCATTAGAGCTTTCTCTGGGACTTCCGACATGAAACATTCACTTATGGTCGCGCAATTTGATAACATACATGCATTTGTACTTGGTTGCTGAAACAAAGTTTGTAACAGAGAGTATAGTTATATACACCTTTCATTTAGTACACGGTGTAGGAATTAGTGACAAAATGGTCACATGCACTTTGAAGCATGATTCTGGCAAAAACTAACAAGTGTCGTAATGCAATGTTGTTCATTCCTAATTTGTTTTTTACCATTTGGTACTCCAATTCCTGCTTTCTACTAATACTAGAGTAAATATATTATCAAAATTACTAGAAACTTCTGAAAAATTAACTCATTTTAATTTATTTTTTGTTATGATTTTATTATTAATGTTGAAATATTGGTGCAAAAATTAATATTTAATGGATTTAATAACAACTCGAAATGAAATTACTAAACTATTCTGTAATAAATATAAGAAAGTATTAAATAAATATTTTAGAAGACAAGAATCAAAGAGTGTGTGTTTTCTTATAACAAAACCAGATCGGGCTATCTGTTAGGCTTACCGAGGGAATCGAACCCCTGATTTTAGCGTTGTAACTCCGAAGACTTACCGTTGTACCAGCAGAAGGCGAGGAGTAATGAGATATTGCTGAAAGTTTCGGATAACTATTTTTAGTTGTCCTTAAGGCCAGTTTAACAACTTGGCACTACTTTTATGCTGATTAACACCTTATCACGTATAAGAGCTTGAAAATTGGTAGTTAGAATGGTCTTAATGGACAGTGGTTGAGCGTTATACTAGTTGGTTTGTGATCCTATATATTAGTATACTTTGTCTACTGGGCTACTAATGTTTTTACCACTATAATGAAGGGGAAGAACACACTTCAGGAGTTAAGTTTATTTGACTTACTTAATCCCATGCGTTAGATTTTTCTCTTTGTTACTTTTATTCCCTTTGTTTCTTCTTTTTTACTTTGGAAAGAAGTTACCTTCCCACAAATGTCTGCAGGCAGAGAGGGGTGATTAGATGTGGGACGTTGTGAGCTTCAGCACTCAAGTCTTGCTATCGTAGTTTATATTTCTTTTGATTATTATTTGTGAATTTCTTCGTGTGAGACTGGCGAACACAGGTTAAGACTAATAGACAGTGTATCACCTACTTCCGCAGTCACTTTCAAAACCAAGGATATATTTCACATTCCACATTATAAGCCTGTACCATTGGGATCCTTTAGATTTGTACAGCTTTTTTATTTTTATGTGGATTTATTTTTGTTTATTCGAAAATATCAATAAATTTTTATATATCTTCTATTCCATCTTCCTTCTTTTTTATTGCACCCTGATTGGTGGATATACGTGCCTTCTTTGTACTTAGTAAAGTAATTTGGCAACTTGTACCAACTTTTGTTAATACTTTTAGTTTATAAATTTTTACGTGGTTTGACTGGAATTGTAGTCGCCTCACAATTACTTAGGACTAAAAGTAAGATTATTAAACATGTGTTTGTTGAACTTATACAGTTTGCGCTGTGTATGTGAATATGGGAGTATGAAAACAAACTGTGTAACATATATCTAAGCCTATATGGTTTATATTTCAGTTATAAAAATAATTTTCGCTTAGACAACGTTCTCCAATATAATAACATTCCATTCTGGAATTTTTAGCTTGCACTGATTACATTAATTTGCAGAGAAATTGTTCTAACAACGATAGAAGTATCAATATGATGGTGAGTAAACGTATTGAGCACATTCTTTACTTAAAATACAAACATGTGATTGTACGTTCTATTAATTCTTCAATGTTACTTTCATTAAAAATATTGATTATAATATTTAATACACATAATTTTATTACTTTTTAATTTTATTTATTATTACTTTACTTTTATTGTTGAGATCGTTTCGTATCGTCAGCTTAATTTATGAAGTCAGGTCAGACTTAAATCTTTTAATCTAGCCGAACTTTGTGAGATTTTATTATGATTATGGCCGAATTTATCGTTAACAGCTAAGATGCAGAACTGATGAAACAATGTATCTTACTTTTTATAAGTAATAATATAGAAAAAGCATACATAATTAGCTATATTAATTACTTAGCTGATTTTAGTTTCTCTCTACGCAGTTTGTTTATTACAATAGGAGAAATTAATGTTAGTGGTAAATAATAAGGGCCTAGCGCTATATGGCTGCTGACTGGACTAGTCACCCAAATGTAAGAATTCTTGGCTTAAATAATTACCGGACTCTTAATTCGATGGGAATAAGGTCAAAATCGAAAAATATGAGAATAATGAGGGCCTGGCATGGCCTAGCGCGTTAAGGCGTGCGCTTCGTAATTTGAGGGTCGCGGGTTCGCGCCAAACATGCTTGCCCTCCCAGCCGTGGGGGCGTTATAATGTGATGTTCAATCTCACTATTCGTTGGTAAAAGAGTAGCCCAAGAGTTGGCAGTGGGTGGTGATGACTAGCTGCCTTCCTCTAGTCTTACACTGCTAAATTAGGGACGGCTAGCACAGATAGCCCTGGAGTAGCTTTGTGCGAAATTAAAAAAAAACAATTAACGTCATCAAATGCTAGTACGTTTATAAAACGTACTAGTTATGAGTACGTTTATGAGTTCAGGTGTAGTTGATCCTTTTTATATAAAATTAAATAAAATAATGAATACCATTATATTACAGTATTCAACTTGAATGGTTTCATAGGTTATTACTTGCAAATGTGTACATCATGACAGTAAGCGTAAGGAATATACGTTACACACAAAAAAATTCAACGTTAACTAATATGTTCCGTTTGTTTACTGTTGAAATTTTTGCAAAGCTACATAAGAGCTATCTGCGCTAGCCGTTCCTAATATAGCAGTGTAAGACAAGATGGAAAGCAGCTAGTGTCATCACCACCCAACGCCAACTCTTGAGCTATTCTTTTATCAACGAATAGTGGGATTGACCGTCACATTATAACCCCCCCCCCATAGCTGAAAGGGCGAGCATGTTTGGTGTGACGGGGATTCGAACCCGCGACCCTCGGATTATGACTCGAGTGCCTTAATCAGCGCAGTTGTCTTAGAATAAATAATGATATATACTACTCAAACCGAAGTTCATATTTTGTGTAAATTTAAGCCAATGTATTTAATAATATAACCTTTACGAACTTTAAATTTTAAAAATTACAAATGCTTATTTCGCTCTTTGAAACAGTTTAACCGTCTTAAACCGGTTATATAAAACAAGTGCTTACTATTTCATCAGAACAAATAGTAAAGCTAATTACTTTTGTATTAACTAATGCATTTGAAAAAATAGACACTTTTAAATTCCACATTGGATGTTGAAAGGATCTGCGTTTGTCAAAAGTTTCATCTGAAAAAATGAAATATTCTTAGATTGACTCATTTGATCTCTTATTCATATGTATTATATTCATGGAACTTTAACCAAATGAAACTTAACAAGCAAAGTGAAACATACATTCGTGAAGTAAAATAGAATTTCAGTCTCTCTTCACTTTAAATCACAGTACATGAAGCTTTTCGCTCAATACCACAACCTATTGGTTGGACTTCGGCAGCCAAAAATCTATCAACCAGCAATTTGTGTACAATTTAGGGAACAGTAAGCGTAACATTTGTTCGTAAATTCAGGTTCTATAGCTTTTAAATGAGGATATGAAGTAGAAGAAAAACCTCAGAGCTCGTTAACAGAATCAATTACGAACCCAGTAATTTATTTTTTATGACGTCTGAAAGAGATGATATTTTTGGAGCTTCTAATACAATATGCCTTTTTATGGAAACTAATTAGCATGTCATTGTAGGTCGGTTATGAAGAAAGATATTACCACTGCATTGTGTAGTATTTAGAAAACTATTAGTATAAAATCAAAACAAACATGTTTATAAATCGATAGTGTAGAAGTGCAAGTTAAAGTCCAAAATTTTCTCAACATTTAAGTAAAAACCCTCTTTATTAACCTATTTTTATTTGCATTTAACAAATGGAGTTAATGAAAACGCCATTAGGAAAAGCACAGAAATAAAAACAGAATATTCAATTATTGTGGAAGAAAACGAGGTACAATTTACGTCTTTAGCAATTCCAAGAGTAGGAATATACATAATACATAATATTGATGCATAACTCTATTACAGATCTTTGAACAATGTGAAAAATTAAACACTATATTTATATATATCTACATACATAGTATTACCTATATAAATATATATACACACCCACACATACACAATTTTGTAAATGTTACAGGTAAAAGAAAACGGATTTTTATTCACATAATTTTCGAGACACATTTTGCACTTAACTGTTTTATTTACATCTTTTGACTAATTTTTCCGCCAGCAAAGTTTAGTATCTTTTTTCCATGTTATTCACTAGGAAATGATAAACAAAAAAACTGACAACATGAATTACATGGAAGGTTCATAAAATATTACTTGTCATCAATTATCAGGTCATCACATAAGTAATGTCCTAAAATTTAATACAGAAAGTGCATCATAATTTGTCTTTATAGAAGGCTTTAATGACTAAAATATATAGTAGGACGTGTATAAAAATGTTCAGACAAATAAAAGAAACTAACACAACTCCACTTTTTCAAATCATTAGTCTAATAAACCCTCATGAAGATTGATGTGTCTGAGGAGTACATTACGCATATTATTGTTTTATGAGTTTAAAAAAGGCAATAGTGCAGCAGAAACTACACGAAATATTCAATGTGTTTATGGTGCAGTCTCTCAGTGAAAGAAAATGTCGAAGGTGGTTTCAGAAGTTCAGATAAAATGACTACAGCGCCACGTTCAGGTCGTCCTGTTGAGTTTAATGACGACTTGCTGCTGGCTGCACTTGATGAAGATTGTTACATATGTAAAAACGGCTATTATGAGTAGAGAAGGCACTATGCACTATGTCGAGGAGTGAACAACGTTTCGACCTTCTTTGGTCATCGTCAGGTTCGCAACGTTGTTCGCTCCTCGACATAGTGCATAGTTGCCTTCTCTACTCATACTAGCCGTTTTTACATATATAATTTTCTCCACAAGTGGGTTTTCTCGCCATCATGAATGAAGATTATGCAGTAACACTTAAAGAATTAGCATAGAAGCTTAATTCAACCCATTCAACAGTTCACCATCATCTGCAACAGCTTGGAAATGTGTTAAAACTTGGAAATGGTTCCCCTATGATTTGACAGAAGCCAACCTTAGAGCAAGAGTGAACATTTGCACTTTTCCGCACTCTCATGAACGTAACTCACCTTTCTTGGACTGGTTAGTGACTGGAGATAAAAAATGGATATTTTATCAAAATGTTAAGTGCTGCAGACAATGGCTCATTGCAGCTAAACTGGCTAAAGCACAGCTCAAAATAGACCTCCACCTTAGGAAAGTCTTGTTAAACGTTTGATGGGATATTGTTGGTGTGATCCACTTTGAGATGCTGCCACTCAACGTAACGATTACATCAGACTTCTATTGTCAACAGTTAGAGTGCTTGAATGTTGCACTGAAAGAAAAGAGGCCTGCTTTGATCAATCGTAAAGGTGTTGTGTTACACCAAGATAACACACAGCTCCATACAGCAATGATCACATCCGTAAAGATTGAAGAGCTAGACTGGGAAAATCTTCCACATTCTCCTTATTATCCAGATCTTGCTCCATCTGATTATCATCTATTCCTAAGTTTGCAGAACTATCTTGATGGAAAAGAGCTTGGAACACATGAAGATGTCAAAACTACCCTCTATACATTCTTTGTCTCCAAACCTCAAGAAGTTTACAGAAGTGGCATTCAGAAGCTTGTGGATCGTTGGAAGGAAGTAATTAATAATAATGGAACATACATTATTGATTAAATAACATTAAAAGCGTTTGAAATTCTTTCTCTTTTTCTGAATCTAAAATCGGACATTACTTAAGGGATGACTTAATATGATGTAGCTATGCAAGTAAACTATTTTATGTACAAAACAATGTTCATGTATAAATGTATTTCAGTTTAAACATATATAGACACATCCACTAATATATACTCACACATACACATGCATTTAATATATAATAAAAAGCTTACGTTTAATGTAAAAAAAAAAGGTCCTAGAATGAAGCCTCAAAATTTAATGTATTACAGAAATAAATAAGATTCGAAGACTTTTAAAGAAGTGGGCGCTTCTCTCAGATCTTTGGCACATTAATTTTTTTTAAAAAGAACCTTTAACTTATTTTTCAAACATAATGAAAACGTGTTGAAGTATTCTCTTTGTTGTTCACAGCTATCACACGTTTTTTTCATGCAACGTATTTTTTAACTTGCTGTACAGTTCAGTGTTAACTTTCTTATTTTAGAAGTTACACTTAAAATCAACAATTTGTTCAGAGTATCATTAGAACTGAAAGCCCCAAGTGTCACGTGCTCCTTACGGAGTAAACGAGGGGTTTGAATATTGCTCTGTAACCTCAGTTTCTGATGGACATTCCTGGATGTTCTTAATGGATTCCAACTCTGCATGTTCAATATCTTCAAGTGAACACACAAAGGCCAAAAGAACGTTGCTCGACATCACGGCAGTCTAGAAGATAATTTAAAAATGTACTAGATTTATAGAAATGGAAAAATATTTATAGGTTTTGGTAAATATACAGACAGAGGGAGATAAAAAAATATTTGTAGATTTTGGTAAATAAACAGAAAGAGATGGATAGGAACCACTTGTATGTTTTTAAGTATATATATAGACAGAGAGAGTTTTGTAGTTTCAGTTAAATATGTATAAATAGAGGGAGATTTATAGTTTTAGATAGATATATAGACAGAGGGAGAGCTGTAGGTAGATAAACAGATGGTAAGAGATTTACACGTTGTGATGAGACAGGTATCAGACATAAAATTACGTTCAGAGAAGCATCAACATTCCATGTGACTGACAAGCTAATGACAACAAACTTTAATTACAGGGCTGAAACTATTTGTGAAATCATGATACTTGAAGCAGCTTTCTGATTCAAATCCCCGACATGAAATTTATTACGTTCGCCGGTAAATCAAAATCGACACGAAACTTGTGCTGTTTAATACAATAAAAATGCAGTAAATCAGTTCTAATAACTGTTTTTCAACACTTATATCCCTCATTCTTCAAATAACACAAAACTGAACTAATATTTTTTTGTTGTTCTGTAAGAAAATATATTATTGATTTGCTAGAACAATCTACTAAATTCAATCGTAACTAACATACAAATAGTCTAGTTATTTTTCTGCAGATTTATATATTTTTATTCAAAGGAGAAATTTAAATACGGTTAGGAATCTTTTTTCCCTATTGGTCATTTTCGTTTTCCCATCATAATCGAATTTTTTTCGTAAAACCGTAATGAATACTTTTAAGCACTCTTACTGTGACACCACAGTCGTCAATACTAACTACTTATACATTTATACGTGATATATATTCTGGTATTGTATTATTTCCACCCACATATTCTAATTTATTGGTTGCTTTCAAATATACGACGCCCCCCAGTGCCTCAACGGACTTACAACGCTAAAACCGGGTTTCGATACCCGTGGTAGGCAGAGCACAGATAGCCCATTGTGTAGCTTTGTGCTTAATTCAAAACAACAACAAATATACGAAAACGTTAACCTGCACTCCTTGATACTGCAGAGCAGCGTTTTTCAAACTGTTGGACACGCCTCCTAGGAGGTTGGCCCGGCATGGCCAAGCGCGTAAGGCGCGCGACTCGTAATCCGAGGGTCGCGTGTTCGCGCCCGCGTCGCGCCAAACATGCTCGCCCTCCCAGCCGTGGGGGCGTTATAATGTTACGGTCAATCTCACTATTCGTTGGTAAAAGAATAGCCCAAGAGTTGGCGGTGAGTGGTGATGACTAGCTGCCTTCCCTCTAGTCTTACACTGCTAAATTAGGGACGGCTAGCACAGATAGGCCTCGAGTAGCTTTGTGCGAAATTCCAAAAAACAAAAACAAACAACCTCCTAGGAGGGTAACCTTTCGTCGGGACAGCTCAAAAATAAAGACGAAAGGAACAGAAGAGTTCAAGACGACGATAATCTAACAAAATTATCACTCACATTTACTCACTTCTCATAAATATTTTTTTAAATTGAAAAACAGGTAAAGAAAATGTTTTATTTTGCTCTTATTAAATGCAAAATTTATTTTAATGTGAAGGGGCGCAGTGGCAACTGCTCGTTTTTTAAGTTGTTTATGTCCATTTATGGAGAATAAATTTTAAGCTACATGCATACGGGATTCAGTTGAATGTTACACATTTTCCAATAGTTAACAGCTGAACTGGCTTTTCTTACAGCCAGTCATTATTTATTGAGCGAAGTGGTTTCGTTTTAGAGATTTCGTGCAACAAGTAAAAAAAAAAAAATCACAAAAACAAATTCCCTCACAAAAGTAGAAAAATCTACTAAGATACTCTCGTGTTAGAAATGATGAATCTTCAATATGGCAGTAGATACTCTCGTGTTAGAAATGATGAATCTTCAATATGGCAGTTTCCTCTTAATACACTTAAGTTCCACAAATAATTTTAATTTAATAGAAATTAGTAAAAAAACGGATTTTTAATATTATATATGTAAAAACGGCTGGTATGGGTTGAGAAAATGTTTTTATGTAAAGGAGCGAATAACGTTTCGACCTTCAAACATGTGGTCAGCTATCGGTCAGTTACCTCTTCTTTCTTTGTGAACCTGACGATGACCAAAGAAGGTTGAAACATTGTTCGCTCCTCTACATATACAATTTTCTCAACACATACCAGCTATTTTTACATATATATTTTTCTCTACAAGTGGGTTTCCTTGTCATCACGAATTCATTACTATTGCCTAAGTTTCCATAAAATATTCGTAGCTGTTTTCTCTGTAGCTGCTTGTAGAACTATAACCAATGATAATATGGTTAGGGACAGTATTATAAATATATACACTGTTTTCTGTAATGAAAACGAAGCATTTCCGACTAGTATAACAATGCTTGAATAGCTTCTACATTTCTGAAATGCTTGAATGACTTATAAACGCTTATGTGGGTAACGAAGAACATCTCAGAACATTTCAGATGATGGAAATCGCGACTTTCAAGAATCAACTTAAAAATAGCCCCACAACCTTCGTAGGAGTTTGTGTGGTAGGTATACGTAGTCTTTGGCGCAGTATTGCTAGCCTTTTTTTTTCTTTTGCTGTAGGCTTAGGTGCTTGAATGGCTTCGAAGCGAAACTTGGTCACAATGAACAAAATCTCTCTTTCTCTTTGAAGAACCAACATAGAAATATGTTATGACCTGTGCAGGAATTTTTCTAGTCGGTTTGTCTAGGCTTGAATAAAATATTCAGAGTCGTTTTTACTGTATGCGTGTGAAACAATGATAATACGAAGAACAAATAGACGAATGTTTAACTGGAGCAGTTAGAAAATCAATGTTTTGGTATTAAAAATTTTAGCAGTCGAGCCTTTGAGATAGAAGGTTCAGAGTGCTGTTTCAAGAATAAGGCTACTTTCTAAGACTGTGTTTGCTTGTATATGCTATTATAATTTTTGTGAAGTTATTTGGCAAACCCTATTACGAACCGTGGTTCGCAACATTCAGTATTTCCCATCGATGTTAAAGTTAATTTAATAGAATGTTCAAGTTGCCAGCCCGAATGATTGATCCGTCGGTAAGTTAGTTTCCAGCCCTGTAATTAAGTTTACAAAAGATAATGTTTTAGCTACACAAATGTTCTTTATGACCTATCTAGAGAAAGAAAAATAGTAAATTTTTAATTTCATTTAAAAAATATTAAGTACAAGTGATTGTTGGCAAAAAGTGTAATTCTTGTGTAGAATATTTTAAAAATTAAAACACAAATATTTCACTAATTTACTATATTACTTTTTGACTGAGGCTGAGATAATGCTTATAATTTCTAAGTTCCTAGTTCAGGATATTGAAAAAATAAAGGTTGCTCGAATAAGGGTCAATATTGATTTGTTATATCTATCAATCAATCTAACCGTTATAAAGTTATGACAGCTTCTGTTATTCAAGTTATTTTTAATTCTACGATTCCAATATTCAAAGGAAAGTAATATACATATTACTTACCTGAATCCAGAACGCTGGACCTTTATAAACTTTATACTTGTACGATTGGTTTTCATTTACAGTTATAAAGATTATGACTAGCAAACTGAAGGAAACTGTAAAGAAAGAAAACACATTTTAAAACAAAAGCACTGTTCTAGATATACTGCACTCAGAAAGTTGTCATTGTATCTTTCGGGTGGACAACTTATTCTTACCACAGCATTAGATTTATGGGATCTCGAAATAACAGAAAAGAAAAATCGCTACTGTAAATAACATTTGTTAAATATTACTGAAAGCTCGAAAAAGTATTTGATAATGTTGGCGTTTTTTATGTTTTTGCACATGATCTCTGCTATTAAATACCATATATAATATAGTACAGGAATTACTTACCGTTAGGTTCCCATGAAATATAAAAATTATTAATCAAAGCTACAAGGTTTGACTTTATTAATGAAATATGCTTCTAACGTAAAAAAAAAAAAGAATTGTTAAGAAGCACCGATTAAAAAAAAATTATTTTCGATGAAATACAAGTGTATTTCAGTACAGAAAAGAGCGACTTAAAAACTGAAACCAGAAGCTAATGAATATTTGTATGTCATTTGAACGTATTATGTTATTTATTGACAATAAACATGAACAACACTTGGAGTGAGATTTGAAGTTAATGTGCAAAACAAAAGTGAATCTACTTTTAGAGGGCTAACTTACTTGCTAAAATTGAGAGAACCAGTTTCACTACACCGAGTATGTTAGCACTTATCAATAGTTGTGGATCATCTTTGGACACTTGTATGCAACGAATACCTGCTGCAACTAGAAATGCTAGTTGTACAAGTACGTGTATAATTGCCATAACTCCTGCTGAAACGCTGTAAGGTGGTAGGCGAAAGTTTGATGGAAATTGGTCTCCGGTACGTGGAATATGTCTGATGTACCTGGTCCATATTCCGTAATTTCCGTTCTCAGCCTTTGCTTCTAAAAAAAAGAAAGTATACGTAACTAAAACTCAAGCTAGCTTGGCCATTTTCTCCATCAAATATATGCTTTCTAAAACTGTGGAAAATATTATGTCCTTGAATAATTCAAGAGTTATGTTACGTTACAGACGCCACTGCCATTTGAAAACAGTTGACTTTCCAAAATGAATACGAAATAATCTTAATTCATAAAATATATAGTAATATAATGCCTTAACTTTCCTTTCACAAAATTGGTTATAGAAATATTTTGCTTATTTGTTCTGCCAATTTTTAGTGTTTCAAACATGTTTTCATTCTGACTGATGTTTGTGCCTGATCGATGAACAGTTTAGTGTGCTGGAAAGCTTAGCATTTAATCTCGTGATGTTCCAACTCGTGCTTTTAGGATCATGCATTTTTTATACCTATTTTAAGTACTATATCCATTGCAGTAATGTAAAGTGTGGCAAAGCCTTTGCTGTGAACGTGTTCTTATACTGTTCTATTTTTCATCATGAGACGTACAACCTTAGAAGTAAGAGTATGGATTACTTTACGAAGCCTGCATTATCTGTATCTAGAAAGCCACAGCTCGTACTATCAAAGGCGTATATCATTTAGGCTTTGTATATTATGTTTCCTCCTCTGCCCTGTCAGACAAGCCTCTGTTTCCTCCTCTGCCCCTGTCAGACAAGCCACTTCAACTTTATCTTTTACCCTCACCATCTTTTTAATACATCTGTTTTGAAGTTAAATGAAACACAATCTCCTTCCATAAAGTTCTCAAAAACAACTATTAAAACCGAATGAGTTAAATACTTATTTCTACACAACCATTGTGATTGAAACTATTGTCTAGTGTTCGGTAAAGTACGACAAGTGAATTATATTATAATGAACTTTGATTCACAGGTGCAAAACTGTAGTTTGCACAGATAAAATTATTTATTATTGTAGCATTGCACTAGAAAAGTCATGAAACTTTATGAAATAACTACACATTCTAATGGATTATTACATGTATTGCTAAACACAATGCTTCACGACGAGCTCCTCTTTACCATGGCCAATGCAAGGATTTAACCTCGTACTACTGATCCACGCTGTAACAAAGTGAGTTGCAAGTTCTCAGTCGCTTTCCTGATAATTCAGAGATACATTTCAAACGAGGTCGAAGTCATAACTTTATGTTTCATATTATGAAAGAGGTCGAAGTCATAACCTTATGTTTTATATTGTGAAACTTGACAAAACCAACAATAAAACATCTAAATAAACTTGTTTTCAGATTTCTTGCTAATTATCAGCCGATACTAGAAAAATTCCATCAGTGAACCTTATCCATCCAGACACATATAAAAGATACTTTTACTGTATTCCATTCTTACTACAAAAATCTATAAAGTATAGAAATATGGTTCATACTAAATTACTGTTGCTTATTCTTTTTCACTTCCAATAAAACAAGTTTCTGATATCTTTAGCATAAGATCGGTTGAGATTACAGGCTTCAAGCAGTATTTTCTTTAACTATATTTACGTACTTAGTTAAATAAGAAATACGACAACTCCTTACTATGTTGTTCCCCGCTAGTACAGCGGTAAGTCTATGGATTTACAACTCTAAAATCAGAGATTCGATTTCCCTTTGTGGACTCAGCAGATAGCCTGATGTGGCTTTACTATAAAAAAAAACACATACACACACACACCCTTACTTTGTTACTTTTTAAAAGTCCAGAATTGATTGTTGAAAAATAATCTTTAAATTTAAACTGGACAGCAACGGACAAATCTCTTTACTGCCAATAAAATAACAACTTCAGACTTGATCTCTGATCATTCTTACTCAGACTTTCCCTACTTCTATTTTGACTTCTGAACGTAGAGTCAATTGTTTGAAAGTCCTTCAGTTTCCAAGTCTTGTGGAAACAACTTGACTTTTTTATTCTTTTTTGATGACGCTTCGTAATAACCCCTGTTACCGTGACTTACAGCTTTTTATTGTTAAAGCTAGAGCATAATTCAACTATTATGGTTTATATATTGTCAAGACTGCTGGTATGGGTATTAAAACTTTTAAATGAGGTTAAATTTAAGATGACCCAGGAAGGTCGAAACGTTGTTCCGATGTTGGTTTGGTTTGAATTTCGCGCAAAGCTACACAAGGACTATCTGCACTAACCGTCCCTAATTTGGCAGTATAAGACTAGAGGGAAGGCAGCTAGTCATCACCACCCACCGCTAACTCTTGGGCTACTATTTTACCAACGAATAGTGGGATTGCCTATAACATTATAACGCCCCCACGACTGAGAAGGCGAGTAAGTTTAGTGTGACGGGATTCGAACCGGCGACCCTCACAGTACGAGTCAAGTGCCTTAACCACTTGGCCATGCCAAACCTGTGTTACTCTCTACTTTATTCTAATTAAAGTTTTAATACCCATACCAGCCCTCTTGAGAATAAATTTTTTACTTCATGTGTGTTTCTCGTCATCACGTATTAAGATTTATGTTAACATACTTTAGCACCTTTATGTATCAGAAGTGGTGACAAAGAGATGTAATTTATTTTTCTTTGTTCACAGATGAATTTCAGGAAGGAAGGAATGAATACACTGATTCCTCCTCTTCCATTATGTTACCCAAATAATACTTTCCTTGCTTACCTTGCATTTAAGTTTTAGTTTACTTTATAGGTCAAGGACATTTAAATAGTTTACACATACACACAAAAACAACAGAGGGCGTTAAGGTACCACCGTGTTTCATGCATACACAGGTTAACGAACCAGATATTTAGCAGGAAATACAAGTATCTATAACGCTGTTTTCTTTTCTCAATATCATTCGTTACGAAGTATTGATAAAATAGAAAAAAAACATTAGTGTATATTTCATAAAAACTATTTAATACGTATAATAATTTATAGTAGTTTTATCCGGTTGTTTTAAACTGAAGAAGTTTGAAGCCCCATAACAGGTTTGACTACTTTAATACAGTTTCAATGCATAGCATGTAATGTCAACTCTCGTATCAGGATATATCATCAAACACCACAACAAAGTTTTTATGTCATTATTATGTCGGTAAATTAACAATTGTGGAAAAACCAAGATGTCAGGAAGTGGCTAATTTGATTCCACAAACAGTAAGTTGCTTTGAAAGTTTCGAGATGTTACCCAGAAGTCACTGCTGTCATTTCCTTTAGTCCCTACGCCACAACTTGTTGCACAATTTACATAGTTGTGTAGTATGACTTTTCGGTTCTCTGTAACCGGTTTTTGATAATTTTTCTTTTATTAAAAAACAAAACTAGGTTCATTTTACACTTACTACTATATTTTGTAAAACTACTTTAATACTATGATTAAAATGTTTTATATACTAGACGTACACCGTTTAAAATAAAAACACATCCACGATCATTCTTCTTCTAAATTAAGTACAAACTTTTTAGAGACAAGTCAATGATTCCTGAAAATCACACCAAACAATTTTGTCTTAAAGACAAGAGCTCGTGAAAGCTGCCCCTATTTGACACATCGACTACAAATATTCGTAAAAAAAAGAAAAACAAAACAAAGCATGACGGCCACTTCGCAAAAACAAGCAACAACAAAAACTTCATTCATATGTAGAAGGAACTAAACATCAAGGAAAATGTAGAAAAAATAGATTAAAAATAAATTCGAATGTGTCCCGGGAAGTCAACGGTAAGCTTGCGGAATTACAGTGCCATTATCTGAATTTGGATTACAGATGGTTGACAGAGCGCAAATATTAAATTGTTTAGCTTTGTGTTACAATGCAATAAATATATATGAACTGAAACAGATTATTTAAAAGGGCTTGAAAAAGATTAAAGTACATAAGAATGGAGAGAAACTCCAAAATATAGAGGAGAAAAATGGTCAGGATTATGGTAAAAATACCAGTCTTTAGAAATTGAAATACAGATTAAAGAAAACGAGAAGCGACACAACAGACTATACCAGCGTTTCTCAGCCGAATTTATCAAACAAATAGGTAAGCAACAGATGAATATAAGAACAAGTGAATCGTACACAGATGAACAAGTTCGAGGAATTATTGGTTTCCTTTGTTTTGAATTTCGTGCAAAGCTACTCTAGGGCTATCTGCGCTAGCCGTCCCTAATTTAGCAGTGTAAGACTAGAGGGAAGGTAGCTCGTCATCACCACCCACCACCAACTCTTTTACCAACGAATAGTGGGATTGATTGTAACCTTATAACGCTCCAACAGCTTAAAGGGCGAGCATGTTAGGTGCGAGGGGGGTTCGAACCCGCGACCATAAAATTACGAGTCGAGTGCCTTAACTACCTGGTCATGCCAAGCCTCGGGGAATTATATCATAAGATAAAACTGCAGATTAGAGCCAGCTCTCTGAAACTTCTTAGGAAGAATGGATTTGTGAAGGGTGGAAACTGGAAACATCTTGTAGTTTCATACTGTTCTGTGAAAGATGAAAATACTGCTTCAGGTTTACAAAGTGCAGACTTTTATAATATTTTAGCCATGCATGAGACGATACTAGATATTAGTATTTATAGTGAAGGAAGAAGTAAACTGAAAAATACTAGCCAATACAGCAGAAGGTAAAATTGGGTCAGATAAACTCGACATTATTACCCAATACGTAAAAAATGGGTCAGGTAACCTCAAGATTATTACACAATTCATAAGAAAAAGTGGGTCAGGCAAGTTAAAAATGATTAAACAATACAGCAAAATGAAGCGAAATGTATTTTATAACCTGATGGATTGATATTATTTTACTATTATATAATTTTTATTAACATATTTTCAGTTTTACACATACCTGAATCATTCGATGGATGAACGATAGCCCAATAGTTCGATGGTAGCGCCACCAATTGGAGAATGATACTAAGGACGGAGAGAAAACAAGCGATAAAGGGTAACATGCAACCAAGGTTAGGCGTACCCATGATGGGCCGTGTATATGTACACCTCCGTCCTCACAATGCTTTTTAAGACCAGTTTTCGGGCTATTGAGTGCAATACTTCCTGGGTGATTCTGCTAATAAAATCAAAGAGGATATAAAGCATCATTAGCCTCAGTGAAGTACACGTCAGCACAAGTAATATAACACAATTCGTCTCAACACTATCAACTGCTGTACTTGATTGATTGGAAAGATATATAATGGGTTATCTGTGTTCTGCCCATTACGGGTATCGAAACTGTTCTACATCAGTAATCATATTTAAAAAAACCTACAGGTTAGTGTATAGAGAAAGTGAGTTAATTCATTACAGTGTAAGTTTTTTATTTTTTATTTTGAATTAAATACCATTTGCTGCAAGATTCATTTTAGTTCAGACAACTTCAAACCTCTAGCATTGTCTACTGGTCTGGCACATGGCAAGATAAACGATTCATTGATTTCTGTTCAAGGACAACGATGGCTTGGTAAACCGACAGAATTTCCACACTAACTAGTGAATTGAAGCTTTGAAAACAATTGCGCACAGCCCGCAATATTTGTATAAACTAATACAAGTAAAAAATATTATCCTAG
Source organism: Tachypleus tridentatus (assembly GCF_004210375.1). Taxonomy (NCBI): domain Eukaryota; kingdom Metazoa; phylum Arthropoda; class Merostomata; order Xiphosura; family Limulidae; genus Tachypleus; species Tachypleus tridentatus. The sequence goes on along the minus strand of NC_134835.1, from coordinate 82,446,540 downwards.
TCTTGTTAGAGAATTGATATTATATAATCTATTCTCGTTTTAGGCTTGTATCGTGGTAGTTTGTTAACCTGCAAGCCGTTTGCAAGGATCACCTGCTTTAACCACTCGCATCTCAACATAGTAATGTGTTGTTAAAACTAAAATGACGTGATCCAAACAATGCTTAACACTCCTACGAAAAGTGGGGCCTAATAGGCCCCAGAGCAACTTGGAAGGTTAGTAATATTAGGCTAATAATTTTGTATTTAAATGAAATTAAATTTCATTTAATGAAATGAAATCAAATGAAATGGCAATTTCATTTAAATACAAATTTATTAGCCTAATATTAATAACCTTTCAAGTTGCTCTGGGGCCTATTAGGCCCCACTTTTCGTAGGAGTGTTAACGTTGCCATCTGTGCTGTTATGACGACAGCAAAATATATGGATACTACGAATCATGAGAAGAATTATGCATTCTGTAGGCTACACCACAGCATGACATATGAACTTAAAAAGAATTTTAAAAAAATGTTTACTCTTACTTTTGATTTTATTTAATCTTCAAACAAAATTCTTTCTGGAACACTGCAGAAGTAATATATAATCATAATTGTATAATTAGTACGTTGTATTTTAAAGACGGATGGTATAGGTATTAAAACTGAAAGTTCAAGTGGGTTTCTTGTCATCATAATTATTATATTATTTATTCTACTGGTGTTACTCAAGACTCAAACACTTTGCATGTTATCACTTTATTTATTCTCGATTTATTATTGTAAGCTTTGATAATGTTATAATACTGATTTATTTATGTTCATAGTGTTATTGTAGGCGTTGTTACTTTTAGGCGGCTACCTTCTTCTTTCTAGTTTCGTTACTGTGGGTTTTTATATTATCAGATTGTGTTCGTTTTATTTAATTATCTACTGGCGTTTTCGAAGACTGACGCTGTTACTTTGTAATCACAGACACTTTTTATAGTGAAGTTGTTGAATAAAATTGTAACCCTTATTTATGATGGAAACCATTTATGTTGATAATCGGAATAACTCATTAAAGAAGTGTTATTCTGGAGAGAAACTGGGCAGGTGAAAAATTTATTCATAAAGCTAGTTAGGTTTGCCACTACACTCTCCTAACAATACCGTTACTTATCTATCATAATCAACATTTTATACAATCATAATAGTATACCAACATTTTCTACAATCATAATGGTATACCAACATTTTCTACAATCATAATAGTATACCAACATTTTCTACAATCATAATGGTATACCAACATTTTCTACAATCATAATGGTATACCAACATTTTCTACAATCATAATAGTATACCAACATTTTCTACAATCATAATAGTATACCAACATTTTCTACAATCATAATGGTATACCAACATTTTCTACAATCATAATAGTATACCAACATTTTCTACAATCATAATAGTATACCAACATTTTCTACAATCATAATGGTATACCAACATTTTCTACAATCATAATAGTATACCAACATTTTCTACAATCATAATAGTATACCAACATTTTATACAATCATAATAGTATACCAACATTTTCTACAATCATAATAGTATACCAACGTTTTCTACAATCATAATAGTATACCAACATTTTCTACAATCATAATGGTATACCAACATTTTCTACAATCATAATAGTATACCAACATTTTCTACAATCATAATAGTATACCAACATTTTCTACAATCATAATAGTATACCAACATTTTCTACAATCATAATAGTATACCAACATTCTCTACAATCATAATAGTATACCAACATTTTCTACAATCATAATAGTATACCAACATTTCATGCGATTATAACAGTAGAGTAACATTTCATATATTTGTTCAAAATATGGACTTATTCTCAAGGATTCGATCAAAATGAAAATTCTTGATACACTCACAACATAAAATTAAAAGAATATTTTAAAATTCGAAACCTTCATAACGACAATAATAATCATATGTGATGATATAGTAATATAGAAAAGACAAGAACGTAACTGGTATCATGAAATAAAGAAAATGGGGCACAACGAGTAATGTTTCTTCTATTTAATAAATAACCTGTAGAACAGGGGGACATTCTTCAATATTTTGTGAAAAATACGCCAACTAAAACTATTAAAAGAATCATCTATTCATGAAGTGAAATGTTAATGATTATTGATTTTATAATTTGTAATCCAATTTAATGTCAAAATGACTTGCAGGCACCGTTCTAGATTTAATAGAGTTGAATATTTCTATGAGTGAACGTCACACTGCAGAAGTTAACATGCTATTGGATAAAAAGTACACATAGCATTGGTGGTACTACAGCTACATGAATTGTCAGACAAGTGTTAGAAGGAATACAAGATACTGAAATATTCAATAAATAATCACTTTATCTACACGTACACTATTCCTCGTAAGCCCATACTTTAGTTTATACCTAAATAATTTATAACAATACATATTGTATGCGAAGACACTGTCACGGAATTACTACAGAAACTACAGTTTTATTTACATTTTGTTAAATGTATTTTATAGATACAGTTATACATTCTACATTTGATAACACAATCAAAAGAAAACCACCCTAAAGACATATAATATTAAATGGTAGAGTTACAAGCCCGAACAATTGCTTGCAAAAATGGTGGAAAACTAAGTTGTGTGAGATATTACGTACAACAAGCAAGGCTTTCATTACAGACGTAAAACTTTTACTGTTACCTTTAACACCTTCACAGGCACACAGAGCAATATTCTACACGCATTCTGCCACTAGCCGTCCAGGAAGCTTGTACCATGAATGCATGAACAATGATAAATTAGCAGTTGCCCGAACTAGCGCTGAGCCACACACCTGACGTCACATCCTATGACTACAACCAAATGCTCTCCGTCTAGAGTGTTCGATACACTAACTCAGGTTTACTTAAATATCGTAACTTTGCACGCCCGAAACTTTGTTCGTTCGATACGAAAACCATGCCCTGGGTCTACAGGTTAGATCTGAGATATCACTTTTTAATTTACTTCTGGGATTTTTACCATAATCTGACATGTTTCTTCTTATAAGCTCAAGGCATCTACACTCATATGAATTCGTAAAATACACGTTATATAGCAGAACGTGATAGTTATATGAATCAGAAAAATAACGTGAAACAATGGCGGTGGAGAGGAACGTTTTGTCAGAAGTAATCGATAGTCTTACAGATCATACAAAATTGGTTTTAAATGGTTGTGTTATAAAATGTAATCGATAGTCTTACAGATCATATAAAATGGGTTTTAAATGGTTGTGTTATCAAATGTAATCGATAGTCTTACAGATCATATCAAATGGTTTTTAAATGGTTGTGTTATAAAATGTAATCGATAGTCTTACAGATCATATCAAATGGTTTTTAAATGGTTGTGTTATAAAATGTAATCGATAGTCTTACAGATCATATAAAAGGAGTTTTAAATGGTTGTGTTATAAAATGTAATCGATAGTCTTACAGATCATATAAAAGGAGTTTTAAATGGTTGTGTTATAAAATGTAATCGATAGTCTTACAGATCATATAAAATGGGTTTTAAATGGTTGTGTTATAAAATGTAATCGATAGTCTTACAGATCATATAAAATGGGTTTTAAATGGTTGTGTTATAAAATGTAATCGATAGTCTTACAGATCATATAAAATGGGTTTTAAATGGTTGTGTTATAAAATGTAATCGATAGTTTTACAGATCATATAAAACGGGTTATAAATAGTTGTGTTATAAAATGTAATCGATGGTCTTATAGATCATATAAAATGGGTTTCAAATGGTGGTGTTATAGAAAGCTAGTTGAGTGCATATTGGAACTGTATATGATGTGTTTGATTATATATTGTTGGTACTGCCTGTTTAAAACCAGTTTATATTGTTGTTACTGCCTGTTTAAAACCAGTTTTTGTACGACTTGCAACTCCACCTTCAAATTTTTATAAGTATTACAAACATCAGTTCACTCCAAATATTTACATTGACGATTTAAGTGTCTTGTGCGGAATTTTCATTAAAAATTTCAGTTTTGCTACATAGAAGGTTGTTTTCATATGGATGGTTGGAATGTCATCAAATGTCTCTTTTAAATTAATTTTGAATTTTGGAAACAGAAAAAATCACACGGGTCAAGATCGCGAGAATGCGGGAGGTTGTGGTATTATAGGAATATTTTTTCTGCATAAAATTTTTGAACAGACAGAGCAATGTGTGTGGAGGCGTGGTGTCACGATGAAGAAACCAGTGACCGTTCTTCCATAGCTCACTGGGGTTTCTTTTAACTTTCTCCCTCAGACGAATGAAGACCTCTTTATAAACGATTCGGTTGACTGTTTTTCACCATAGCGACCGTTTCATCAGTGGACGATGTCGACGGTCGCCCAGAACGTGGGTCATTTTTGACCAATTCTCGGCCATCTTGGAAGCTTTTTATCTACTGATAAACGACAGCCTCACTTAAGCAGTCATCACTAAAGGCAGGTCTTAACATTTCGAGGGTTTCTGTTCCTCCTTTACCATTTTTCACACAACACTTGATGCAAACACGTCGCTCTTATTTTCTATCCGTTTTTATTACGACAGAGACCAGAGACACGTCAGTCTTTGAGCACGTTTTTCGCAACACGTGTTCTGAAGAAATGGCTTGTTCGTGAGGTAGATCATTATTTACACTTTGTACACATATCAGTAAAGTTCACTGCCTCTGTAATGGCACCTGTAACAGAAGAAGTCTTAGAATTTCTTTATCAGACGTCTTATATATATTGAACATATAACACAAAATAGCGTAGTTGAAATATTTTTGACAGATATGTATATATATATAAGGGTTTGAGCAGGTTGACAAGTGTGGAACACATTTGGTCAAGGTATTAATTACTGCTGCGTAAAATTATAGCTGGATGTCATTTTTGTCCATGGTGTCATTTCGATCTCCCTACACCTAACTTTTCGCCTGATAACCTTTATAAATAATGTACTCTCAATCTTTAATACACTTAATACCTCGACTGCCTGATGAATACTGAGATGCGAGTTAAAACACGTACTCCTTTTTCGAAGTTGAACAGAAAAACTTTGATGTGGTCGTAGTTTTTTACTAAGTATAAATCTATAGAAAGGGCTATCTGTGCTCTGCCCATTATAAGTATTGAAACCAACTTTCCAGCAGAATAAGTTCGCAGACATAGCGCTGTTCCACTGGGGTGTGGGGGAAGCCTTGAAGTTAATATAAGATTTCTTTCATAGTAGCCAAGCCAACAACAAAAACTCTGGTTCCCAGCTTTTTTCTACAATCTAATAAATTCCTTCCGTTGTGTGTCAGATCATAAAATATCATCACATATATTTCTCAGTTGACGCTCAGTGCTGAGTAATACTTCCCGACCGCCTTCATATTAACCAAACAAGATATAAAATTTTCAGTAATTTTAAAAATCTTTATTGCAAGGTTAACTGTAATCTTGCTTTATTTTTTTAGTTACTGATAATGCATTACGTCGAATTTAGAAACAAATATTTCAAACTGTTTACAGCTTTAAGAGAGTTTTTACTACAAACTTAGGCTGATGAGCGAGGCATTGGATTGTCAAACAGAAGAGAAACTTTTTTGTGTACTAGATTAATCAGGCCGATTTCTTTGTCAATATTTACTAATTCCCCATTCTTAGCATTTTTATCTATCTATCTATATATATATATATTCTAATATGGAGTTACGAAAATATTTTTGCATCTCTCTTGCCAATTATATTAGACCTAAAATAAACAATTTGGAAATTCAAACCAAGCAAATTGCTTTCGTCAGATGTGATATTGGTAACAGAGACGATACTTTTTAAGGTTGAAATCATTTTGTGAACTATGTGATAGCCAAAGTTTGCACTGGAATCATCTGATCGGTGTATTGAGCTCATATTTGCACACATTTAAGTGAAGCTAAAGCATCTGATTTGCTAAAAAAAACATCTTTCATTTGCTTAATGGGTATACAGTTCAGATTAATACAGCCATTTCTTTTGAAGAAAAGGAAATCATTTTTCTGAAATCATATTAATGTGCACTCTTTGCTCCCCAGTACAATCAATTTCCTTTGATTTCTTAAGACACGTGCTTTCCTTGTGCGTATATATTTCTTATGTGCGTTTTTGCATCATCGTACTCTAGTTTCAGAAATAAATCGTTTAGCTTCTTTTCAGACTATACGTCCTCGTTTCCTTCATAACTAAACAACCATCTATTATCTTGTTTTCTTTTGTAACAGTTTATTAGGATAAAACATATACTTATTTCACGGGTTTAACTTTTCCGTTACTGTCATTCAGAATATCAGTGACCGAATTCCTTTATTTTTGTCCAGTTCTTTTCGAGCGATCTAGTCTGCGATTGGTCACTCAGTTGAGCTGCATGCCAAATTAAACGAATCAAAATTGTCAGGGCCCGGCATGGCCAAGCGTGTTAAGGCATTCGATTCGTAATCTGAGGGTCGCGTGTTTGCATCCCCGTCGCACCAAACCTGATTTATCAAACCCTAAATTTCAACTATAACAACTAGCTCAAACACCTCAACTTCATCAGAAAGGAGGAACAACATAAAGACCATCAGGTTTTGAATTGTAACTGTCTAAATGGAGCTTTTATTTCTTACAGAGGAGCTATAGACCGTGGAATTTAGTCGTATGCAGAACAACTGAATTTAAGAAATATAATTCCCAGAATAACCTTCTTTGTTCTGTTGGACGAATGGTAGCGCCGTTTTGAAAGAAAACGCCAAGTTTTTAGTGATAAGATTGCAACAGCTAGAAACAAAAACTGGTGTTAAAGCAATCTATGAAAACTGAAAAAACGAAAATTTAATATGACCAATAGTCTGATTACTACTTACTCAATAATGTTATATGTTTCGTGTAAGCCTTAGACACAAATAAACTATTAATATTCTAATTCGTCGATACATATGAGTTTAATCTCTCTAATTTATATATACACGTCAAAATGGAATAACCTTTATATTTTCAAGAAACTAGCATATGAATTCAAACTAACCTGCTATGAACTAATTAAGTGTATCGGGATAAAAGCGAGGCGAAGAGCTGGTCAATTAGGAGGTCCAGCTTGAAATAACGAAGGTAAGTCGACAGATACCATTCTCAAAAGACACAACATATATACGTCATGTCATTAACTATGTCATTCAAACATGACTAAACGTCCTAAAGCAAGTATTGCAGTTATAAAAATATACAAAACTTTGCTCTGAGAAACGTCTGGAGAGTATCACGTACAAGTAGTGTTTCTTGTAAATTAGAACGTCTTGCAAATTAGAACGTCTAATAACCAAAACAGCTACATGAGTATAGTTCTAAGCATCTTTCTCATTTAAATATAGAAAATAGATCTGAACGTAATGGCAGTCTGTAAGTAAAATAGAATTCTAAAGTGTACCAGACACTTCTATAAATAATAACAAACAAAAATTCGTAAATAACGATACAGAATAACCGGTTAAAACCTGGGAAGGAAACCAACTATGATTGACGTTTGACTGTCAACACCAGAGGTTCAACAACAGGAACCTTACTTAAAACCTGTAAAACTTACATTCGTTCAGTGACAAAGTATATCTGTCCATCAGAGTTAAACGTAGTAAAATCACACAGTTGGAAACACCATAATCGCTAAAGCGTGCAGATTTCCAAGAACCACATGCACAATATTGTTACACAATCACCCAAACACCCCTACATTGTCTGGCAGGCTTTTAGAAAAAAAAAACTTTATAGTTCTTTAGGAAAAACCTAAACAAAAGTGGTTTATTAAGACAACTTTATCACACATAATGAACATAGACCAAACACCTCACACCGTTAAATCTAATTAACTCATAATAATGTATTACGGCCACGTAATACAGTAGTTACGTACACTAGTAGTTCTATTTTAAATGCAAAGCGAAAAATGCCATTCGTTTCACAACTTGTTGCTGAGGTATTATTGTTTAGGGGAATTACATTCCTTGTTAGAAACCTGATTACTCCTGTTTCCGTGTCATGCTCTCCTGGAGTGGTGGTCGTACTCTTTCGAGTTAGGGTTAAGAGAGGACATGTACAAGCGCGTGGGAGTTACAACACGTTTAACGATCGTTAATGTATATAATGTAAGGATTAAGACCCTGGTGTCATAATTATTCTTAAGATCGTTTCTCTTCTATGTTGTTCTGTAAATATAAAAATTATTTCCGCTTTGCACCAGTAGCCACTTGTATTCAACAAGTAGCTTATAAGCTGGATAGTTAAACAAAAACTTACACTAAATGTGAACACAGATTTGGTATATTTGTTCACTTTATCTGCTTCAATACGGTGTGATTCCCTATTCTAAACTTTTCTTTTCATAGCATTTTAGCAATCTTCTATGTTGCAAATACGGGAAACTTTTATGTCAGAGATAAGTGTATCTGTTTAACACATTTAAAGATACGAAACTCTGTAACCCGAGGGCTTTAGAAAAGTGGGCCTTTGTTCTTATGGAACAAACCTATCCGTCTTTCAACAACGTTCAGGTTATTGGATTCCCTATCTTTGTTACACTGATTCATTGAACCGACGAGTTTTCCTAACATCATGATTATCACACGTGGTAGGACATAAGTCTACCTGATTATCAACGTGGTAGGACATAAGTCTACCTGATTATCACACGTGCTAGGATTATACACCACTTTCAACACTAATTTACTTTATAGTCTTCACGTGATTATTAACTGGCATTTCAAGCTTCATGGTTCAGCAGGAAAACTTCGAGGGAAGAGGCACAAAGCCCACTAAAGAGTTATCAGTTATCAGTTCCGTAAATTATTATCGTAAGTTTATAGTGCAGTTACGAGGTGTCTTGTGTTTAATGTAAAACACGTACCCATAAACTTTTATACACTATATTCTATTTCAGTATATCTTTAAATTGTCTGTTACCTGTAAACTTCTCGAAACTTTGTAATAAGTTACTACAATTATGTCTTTTATTAGTATGTGTGTAGAAATGTGTTTGTGTATATAAGAATTTAGGGTTTGAGTCCCTTAGTTTCATCATGCTTTGTTTGTTTTGAATATCGGGTAAAGCTACACGAGGACTATTTACGCTAGCCGTCTCTAATTTAGCAGTGTAAGACTAGAAGAAAGGCGGCTAGTCATCACCACCCACCGCCAACTCTTTGGCCACTCTTTTACCAACGAATAGTGGATTGATGATCACATTATAACGCCCCCACGGCTGAAAGAGCGAACATGTTTTGTGCGACGGGGATTCGACCCCACGACCCTCTGGTTACGAGCCGGCCAGTTTCACCACGGATTTTACATAGCTTAGCATTAGAATACATTTATAGCAGAATATTGTTTTACTATAAAAAACTAGTATTCCAGAAATAAACAAAACCTTGTTTACTAACGTATAAAACAGGCGTCGCAGAACTTATGAATATGGCACGTTTTCGTTTGATTAATTTATTCCCTTAAAATATGTTTTGACAACATAAAATGTTACATGTTATACATCTCGTACAGGAGAATATATTGGTGTATTCTAAATTGTTTGAATTAATAATACTTTTAATCAAAATATTTAATTTTAATAATTAAAAAACCTACATTTATGTTTAATTTGTTGTTGTTTTGAAGTAAGCACAAAGCTACACAAAAGGTTATCTGTGCTCTGCCCACCACGGGTATCGAAACGCGGTTTCTAGCGTTGTAAGTCCGCAGACATACCGCTGAGCCACTGGGGGGCAATATGTTTAATTTATTCTAATAATACTACAAAATATATTCCTTTTTTGTTTACAAATCAAAACATCTTATCATATGGTTGAAGCTATTACAGACTGAATGCTACCAATCTTTGAATTTGAAGTCTGATTTACAAAACTACATAATATGCTAAATGAGTTTTGTTTGATCAAAAATATTCGCACTTTTATAATTGTTTTAATAATTATGTACCAAAGTCAGTCCTTGGAAAACTAACATTTTGAACTCTATTGGTTCCAGACCAAGCTTCCCAGTTTACCTAGACCATCTATGGGAAATGTTTTGTGGCATGTGAAACGTATACGGAATATTTCGTTTCATTTAGAAAGACGAACTTTTAATATTCACAAAATATTCAAATTATTTTACATTTACACGCTACGCTGCGTGATTTTATGTTTTACTGCATTTATCTGGTTCCTGTGCTAGTCAATCACACATTGTTGAAGGTTCTTCTCCTATAGTATTTCTGCACCATCTCTCGGATGGTGTCACTGGAGAATATCTTTAAGCTTGTACTACTGATTTCTCTGGTTATATAAGTCTTGTAGAAGGTTTAGCAAAACTCGAAGATTTTGTTTTCTACGTTTTTGCTAGTGAAATTGACAACAGAACAATGACAAATACATAATGGGAGAGTTCAGCCTATCTGAACAATTATATAGTGTTTCTGTTTGTTTCAAGTTAAACACAAAGCAACACAAAGGGTCATCTGTGCTCTGCCCACCACGGGTATCAAAACCTGGATTCTGCGTTGTGAGTCCACAAACATACCGTTGTGCCACGAGGGAGCAGTTATATAGTGGATGATTTATTCAGTCGTACCTAAATTTTGGTTTGGAGTAGTTGTTTTCTATCTTAAAAAATAAAGTTGTGACTGTCAATATATTCGTCAGACGCTGATTTAGTTTTGTTTTTGTGTGCTGTGCATATAAGTAGTGTTTTGTCTCACGGTCAAGTCAAAATTAAATCAATCCCTTAAAAAATTTTCTGCCAAACCTCTTATTAGAACGGTTGCTATTCTTACCAGTAAATACCACACCTTTAGTTTGGTTTACTATGAATAACCTATCGTCACCGACCTGCAACTTAAATACTTGAGTTTTCTGTCAAACTTACCTTGTATTATCTCGCAGTTTGAGCAGGTGAACTCTACATATTATTTATAAAGTATTTTTGTGTGTACTGTAAACTGGAAAGTGATAAATATGTGGCAAAATGTGGTTTATGCACACCCGTATAAGTCGTTGTAGTTACTAAGTAAACTGCATGCATGACGCATGACAAAAAGAAACTGTTATGTCCTGAAAGTCGTGATGTTGCGAGTTATTAAGGTTTGTTTTCATCTTTTTTCATGTATTTACTGTATTATTTCATGTATATCTGTGCTAGCCGTCCCTAATTTAGCAGTGTAGGACTAGAGGGAAGGCAGCTAGTCATCACTACCCACCGCCAACTCTTGGGCTACTCTTTTACCAATGTATAGTGGGAGTGACCGTCACATTATAACGCCCCCACGGCTGAAAGGGCGAGCATGGTTGGCGCGACCGGGATTCGAACTCGCGACCCTCGGATTACGAGTCGCACGCCTTAACACGCTTGGCCATACTGGGCCAGCGTTTATGTGAAGCAATGTGTAAATTTTATATATATATATATATACATGAACATAAAGTTTTACGTGTTACTAAGATGTAAGATGACCTCACTATATATATATTTCTTATTTTAGTTGGAATAATACCCAAGAACCACTGTATGTGATAGAAAGACAACCAGCGATCCTGGACTAGAGACACTTGAGGGAAGATGGATTGTTAAAATTACAAATTTCATCACTGAAGTGAAGAGGTTATCGTATCATTCGTCCAATTGTCCAAACGACAAAGCTACACTGTGGCCTATTTTAGCGTCGTAAACATACAGACTTACTGCTGAACCACTGTGTGTGTTTGTGGAGCTTATAGCGATTTCTGAAACTGAAGATGTTTTTTGTTTTGACTGTCATGTTTACACCTGTGTCATTGTCAAGTGATTCAACGTATTTAGGTATATCGTTTGTTTGTTCTTAGAGCAAAGCTATCACGGGCTATTTTCCGTGTCTACTTCAGATAACTGAAATCCCGGATTTTAGCGTTGTAAGTCCGTGAAATTACTGCTGTCCAACCGGTGGACTTTCGGTGTGTAACCAAAACTGTCTTTTTAATTTTTTGTTTTAATACATTATCAGTAGATAAATGACCGTTTATCCTTCAACATTAATTGAATATATACTTACGATTAAGCAATTATATATACTCACACACAACATTCTATTCGTATTTGGTACTTTTAAATGATAATCTTAAGTCTTTATCATAATTAAGTTTTATAACAGGAAATGTACAGCGTCTTGAATAAGTATTCACACCCTGCAAAGTTTCTACATTATGTTGTCGTCTGAGTTTACAATCGTGAAGCTTTCAAACGAACTTTAGATTTAGAACATACACAATCTACTACAAACTAAAAAAGCTTAGAAAATGCTGATATTGTGTAAGTAAGTTAGATTTTTTAAAGAACTTAACCTCTTTGTTGCATAAACTCTAAATCAGTTTCAGGAACAAAAGATTAGTTTGAAAGTTCATAAAATAAGTGTAATGTCCCTGTCTGTGTGTAATTAAAGTGGTTTAACTTGAATACGAGTAAGTGCATCTGCTCAAGTCACAACCAACATAGTGATACAATAAACCAACCATGAAGACTAAGAAGCTTTCCAAACAAGCCAGGGATAAAGTGGTAGAGAAGCAGAGATGAATACAAGGTTATAAGAAACTATCTCTTTCAGAACAGTGAAGTCCATCAATAAGAAGTGGAATGTGTTTCATTCCATCCTTCCAAACTAAGCAACTGTGCAAGTGAGCGACAAGAAAGAAGCCATTACTGAAAAATAATAATCTTAAATATTGTGACAAAGCATGTAAATTAGGTAAGTTTGGTTGGAATTTCACACTAAGCTACACAAGGGCTGTCTTGGCCAGCCGTTTCTAATGTAGCAATGAAAGACTAGAGGGAAGACAGCAAGCCATCACCACTCGTCGCTAACTCTTGAGTTTCTCTTTTACTAACGAATAGTGGAATTGACCGTCACATTATAACTACTCCACTGCTGTAAAAACCAGTATGGTTGATCACACGGGGGATTCGAACCCGTGATCCTCACATTGCGATTCAAACACTTTAACCACCTGAACACTCTTGGCCTTATTGACAGGAAGTGAATAGTTTTGCAAGGTACTGAACATGTGTAATGCGTGGTTTGTTTTTTTTAATTAAATGGAATTATGCAATGGTTTTTATACGCTTTTGTATCAGATGATCGGGAGAAACTAATTAAACTGAGGTGTCTGAACCCGGTAAACTAAGGATGTTGTAACAACCCCAATTTTACATATTATATTTTTATACAGCAGCTGTAAAATACATTATTACATTAATTTCCTGGGGAGCATACCCCCAGACCCCCCCTATATTGAGTTATCTTTGGCAGCACGGAAGCTCCTTATACTTTCAGTCTCCCACTTTGCAGTCTCTTTCTTACACCACTGTCAAGGATGAATACAGTTTGGTACGAACTTTTGTTCGTGGAAACAACAAATTGAAATCTACATTACCACACAGAAATGATTTCCTATAAAAAAAGACACCATAATTATTACTCAATGCTAAGAAGGATGTGATAACGCGTGTCTTGTAATTCAAACAGATGAATCCCGCAGATTACACAAAGTAACAAAATTTTACTTTTTCTTGTTCCTGGACAGAAAGTGTTGTTTTCCAATTGCTTATGCTCAAAGTAAATGGAAAAGAACTACTTTTCTCATCAAACTTTACTTTCGTGACCTGGGAGCGAATAACTAAAACATGATGGGAGACTATATTTGGTGCCTGATATATGAAAGTGATTTACATTACAGTCACAAATCTTAAAAAATTACTCACTTCTAAACATTTTTGTATAACTTTAGTATAAATAATGTAAACCTTGATTCATATGTTTTTTTATTCAGGCCTTATGTAAATGAAAATTGTGCAAATTTGTGTTTTTACATAAAAAATAGGTTAATTTCTAATTTCATTATCCAGGTCACAAAAGCAACGTTTGAAAGGAATAATGTCCATTTTCTGTACTTTCACAACAAGATTTGTGTTACATAGCGTTACTTATAAAGTATTTTTGTGGTTGCTGATAGCACTGTTAATGTTTCTTCCACATCCTGTAAAAGTAAGGGAAGTAAGGGTGCCTCCTGTCCAAGTAAGAACAATCTATTTAGTGCAAACAAAACATCAAAATAAAATGGTCTCTCCTTCCTTGTAATGCTGAAGAAATCACCTTTACAAAAATAATTTGCTTTTATGAAGGTTTCTATTAAGATGGGAAAATAAGGAACATACCTAACAATTAAATCGATCTTTCAAGTTGAAAAATTAATGTTTGAGTTTCATATCGTTTTTTTTTTAACATAGAGAGTTAATATTATTGAAATAGCTTTCGAAATTACAAAGTGAATATAACACTTTCATTTTTCTCGTTTATTCAAAATACATAAAACCAGTTAATCTAGAATTTGTTATTCTGGATGAGTTCCTACAGCTGTTAATACCTTGAACAATAATTAAGTAACAACTTTTACAAAAACTCGTCAAAAGTATAAACTTTAGTTATAAGAGGGTTTTAGGTAGCGTTGCTAATGATAAACCGAATAGCAATCTTCACTCAGATTGTGATGAAAAAATAGCAATCTTTCCTCAGATTGTGATAAGCCAAATATCAATCTTACCTCAGATTATGATGAACCGAATAGCAATCTTCCCTCAGATTGTGATGCAATCTTCCCTCAGATTGTGATGAACCCAATAGCAATCTTCCCTCAGATTGTGATTGTCTTTATTCATCTTATATACACCCTCGCAAAATGAACATATTAAAACTTTTGGTAATTAGGGGCCCTAAATTACTTGGGTATCATAAAATTAAATGGAAAGTAAAAAACGACTGATGCACTTGCCGAAACATCTAATATCAAACTAGTATGAAAGTAAAGAATAAACGTTCTAATGAATTTTTACAACAGTTCGAAACTATAGAAATATTATAGTGGAATCAGGTTTTTGGAAAAAAAAAAAAAGTTACGCAAATACTTTCTCACCAATACTTCATGAAAATTATAACAAAGAACGTTTATTATCTTTCCATGAAAAATATGTTATAGAATCAATGTGTTAAATGACCAACAGGTTTATTTTTACGCACAAAATAATTTATATTATTAATCTTGATAAGGAACTCGATTATAACAACCAAACATTGCATCTTTCAGGTAATTCCGTATAAACTTTTGTTAAAAAAACTATGCGAACAAATTTATCAAACAGCATAACAAATTTAGCAGAATCTATAACTGATGTAAATATTAACAGTAATATAATTGTTCAAGTTATTGTGGATTCCTAGACCTGTCAGTATAGAGTCATAGCTGGAGCTAGAAAGACGTTACCCACATTAATAAGTAAAGGTCTTAAATACATCAAAGAACAATCGAAGAAATAATGTAGCATTATAAAGCAAAATACAAGTAGTATTCTAAACATAATTATAAAAAAATGCAGTGTAATGTTAACAAAAGTTCTGTGGACAACTAGTCAGCACTTGCCAAATACTAAATAAGTCATAAGTTCATATGTGTCTAAGTAATTTACAAAATTAAATTAATTTAGTATATATATATATATATATATATATATATTTAAAATTATTTACATTATTAGGTATGTTCAATGCGTAGTGTGGTATTCTTTACGTAGCAATAACTACATTGGCCAAATATGATAGATATGATGGATAAAACGTAGTAATTCACTAAGCTGGCCTAACTTCGTCAGGTATTTTGGGTTAAGGGCCCAAAACAATAAGGATGACCACATGATTAGGGCGCTCGACTCGTTATCTGAGGTTTGCGGGATTGAATCCCCGTTATACCAAAGATACTCGCCCTTTCAGCCTGGGGATGTTATAATGTGTCAGTCAGTTTTACTATTCGTTGGTAAAAAGAGTAGCCCAAGAGTTGGCAGTGGACGGTGATGACTAGTTGTCTTCCCTCTAGTCTTATACTGCTAAATTATGGATGGCTAGCGCAGATAGCCTTCGTGTACCTTTACGCGAAGCTCAAAACAAACAAGGATGCACAACTGATGACCAAAGGTAGAGCGGCCATGGAAGCTTTCAGAGACTACTTATTACTAAGTGGAAGCTAACTGAAGATTTTCCAGCAACTCTTATGGCAGGACTTATTAAATAATTAGGGTCAACGAAGGTACACACGCACGTGTCTCTCCACTATCCTCGTGAAACGAACTAAATAAATGCCACACAACACAAGTTGGTACATTTTATTTTATGTGCGTATCTAAAATATCATATCTTTCAGATATGTGTGATGTAATGTATTTCCGTATATATATATATATATATATATAACGTTCAAATAAATATTGTAATATATACATATATATATCTTACTCTACCCTAGTATATATATGTATTATTTACAAGTTTCGCGTATTTCACTGTGTTATTTTCCCGGAATACACTAAATCCGGTAGAAGCCACGTGATATGTACAGCATAAGGTGTTTTTCTTTGGACCTTGACAGGTCATGGAACTTGTATACTATTTCATGGGATAGTTGCATTGTGTTCTTGTTGACCTTGTGTTTGGGGGATACCTCGCGGCTGTCATATATAGAACCAAAATACCTTTTCCGATTGGTCAGCTGAAACGAGAATGTGCTTTGTGAATGGCGGTATTTTGAGAAGAATTGTTTTGAACTTTCAAGTGAGATAAAAAAAATCAAAGAACAATATAAATGGACATTGCCCTGAAAAGGACCTGACTAAACCTATGATATCACTCCAGCCATTCAGTATATAATCAAAATATATTAATCTGGCCACTCCAACTAAGTCATGGAAGGAAGAAGAGGTCGAGTGTACCTGACCCTCCTGGGTATACAAATAAATATACCCAAATACCAGATAGAGAGAGAAGTGAGCTAAAATTCTGTGGTTCAAGACCCATCCTTGTCTGACATCACATTCCTATAGTGATCTTTTAAGTTTCAACTTGACTCTCACATAAAATTTTATTTATATTCTGGTTTAACTCAAACATCACTTCTATCAGCCTTTAACTGTTTCATTTTGTTTGTTTTCTAATGTGACTTTTTTTTTTTTGTACTTAACACAGTAACTGTTCCTTTTGTTAAATACCGCTACACGTTTCACCCTCCAAACGAAATCCACGAAATATTCGTTTTTGTGAAAATAAAGTAGCTGTTTGCAGATAGAACTTCGGTTTACACATGCGCATAAAAAATTATGTAGCCGTTTTAGGTTTTAATATAAACAAAACATAGAACGAGTTTGTTTGGAAATGTTTTTAAAGGAATTGTTGAATCATACGAAGTAATTAAAGTAATCATTACCCAATTATATACACTTACAGTCGAGCCATGCTTTGTTCTTCATAGTTGTACTAACCTTACATTTGAAAGGTAACTGTGAAAACTTAAAGAATAATAGTTCTGATTATATCTATTCAATATGTTATGCAAAAGATACAAAGTACGAAATTAAACTGTAAAAAAATATGCACAATCCAGTGCATCGGTTTTATAGCGATAGTGACGTCATCTGTGATTGCAGAATCAAAGTATGAACAACATAATATCTCTTTCTTTTATTTTATATACCACAAATAATACTACTATTAATTACGACCTGAATAAGTCAGACAACAAAAAGATACATTGAACAAACTTACAGGTTTCATACTTAGTAGGTGAAGAATAATAAGATATATTCACCAATACTATCAAAACTCATAGAATGATACGTATACATTCGTTACAGTGACCTCTACATTTATTGAAAAGTACTAATTAAAAAAACAAATAAATATTATTGCAAGACCGAACAGTTTATGAGTTGAACTTCCATAGTTAATTTTTCGGTTCAACTCTCTTTTATATGAAGGTTTTGTTTATAATTGTTAAGATTTTAAAATTAACACATAAGGCATGCTTCAGCACATTAGATTTGTTTGGTGTTCTTAAAGTTACATGTTTCACTTTTCACTTGCTTAAGTATTTTCCTTGTAGTGGAACTCGGTGTTCTTAAAATTGCACGCAAACTTTAGTTGCGTCAATAGTTTTCTTGCAGTGAAACCGATCTAACTTTGCTTGCAGCTAGAACACTTAAATTGATAAAGAAAATTTTAATATTTTCAGTGAAAAAAATAATGGAGACAAGATTTTGGTTTAAAAGTTGTGGCTCACCACTAGATGAATGTATTTCAGTTTTTCCTAGAATATTATTTGTAATATCATGTATGAGTTTTCATCTTTCTCATAATGATTTTAAGTTAATATTTTCATTATCTTTCTTACTGTTAATATTCATATTTTTCACAGTTAATGCAATCACATTAAATTGGAAAAATTGAGCACTTATTCCGCTAAAATCAGGTTTCGATACCCGTCGTGGACACAATTATAGATAGCCCGGCCCGTCATGGCCAGGTCGCTAGGGCACTTGGCTCGCAATCTGAGGATCGCGGGTTTGAATTCACGTCAAGTCAAACATGCTCGCCTTTTCATCAGTGGGGGCGTTATAATGTAATGATCAATCCCACTATTATTTAATTTGTTTGTCATACCCTAGCTGTCTTGATGAGCTTTGGTATTGGGTGATAGCCTTGTCAGCATTGAATATTGTGGTTGTTCATGTATTATTACATCAATCTTTACTTTTACTCGTAAGGTTTTGTACATGTTAAAACGGTACATTTGAAAATGACGAAATATGGAAAGCATATAGTAGCTTAGTTTAACAAACTTTTAAGATCCCAGGTTCTTTGTTTTAAGTAATAGATATGTTCACCAAACCGTATTCAGATACTTCCAAAACCGAATGAATTTTTTCTTAAAATACGTATACACTCTGCTATTGAGCACAGAATATTTCGGGTTTGGTTTGAATTTCGCGCAAAGCTACGTGAGAGCTGTTAACGCTAGCCGTCCCTAAATTAGTAGTGTAAGACTAGAGGGAATGCAGCTGGTAATCACCACCCATAACCAACTCTTGGGCCACTCTTTTACTAACGAATAGTGGGATTGACCGTAACATTATAATGCTCCCATTGCTGAAAGGGCGAACATGTCTAGTGTGAAAGGGATACGAACCTGCGACCCTCGGATTACGAGTCGAGTGCCGTAACCATCTGGCCATGCCGGGCCTTAAGGTTTGGTAAAATTGAAGTAGATGTAGTGAAAATAATAACACCTTTTAATAGTATTTAATATTAGTCTGATGATATCTGTTCTGGTCTACGTATCCATAGGTTCGATTTTAATGTTATTAATGTCTTAGCTGCGATATGTAGCTGACAATCAATCTCCCTAGAGTATGTTTCTCTCTGGTTGTCATTCCATTAGGCAACAAAATAGACGAACGCCTGACTCTTGGCATGTCTGACGTGGCTGTCTAGGACAGATGTTACATGATGTTGTCCACGTTGAAAATACCAAATACTTATTTTACCATGAAACGTTATGCGAATAATTATGACTATTAGTTCATATAATTATTTTGTTGTACGAAGAATGGATTTCATATTTCACAATTATTTATATTTATCCAAGAAGATCATTTGTGCTTTAGTTCTGCTCAATTGCACAACAGGATGGCTATTAATATTATTATATTAGAAGCTTTAGAACAAATAATGTAGTTCCTGTAATTCAACTTATCTGCTGTGATGATTATTCATTGATATTATTGTTAAATGGTGCACTGTTAAAAATACAGGTTTCTGATTTAAACAATTCTGATAATTCATCCTGACAACATTGTTTTTTAGAACAATAGCCTTATTTTGTGTTGTTTTGTCATTGTTTAGTGGATTCTTAGTACAACTAAATAAATTTGGTTTCTTTTTTTATAGATTTTTATTTCTACACGTACGTTTTATCTCAAACCTTTTAACTCATTTGTCTCAAAGAAAATGTTCGATTCTTTTGATTCTTTAAGATAACGTATTCAAACAAGATTATTGTAATAACACAGTAATGTAGTTTTTTCAGATCCACATTAATAGTTTTTTTGTTTAATTTAGCGTAAAGCTACACGAAGGCTATCTGGGCTAGCTGACCCTAATTTTGCAATGGAAAAACTCTTTTACCAAAGAATAGTGGGATTGATCGTTACTTTATTACCACCCCCCACGGCTGAAAGGGCGAGCATGTTTGGTGCGACGGGGATTCGAACCCGCGAGAAAGTTAACTGTGTAATACTGAGGTGTCAAACAGGAGTCTTAAACATTTCTGTAATACAATAGTTTCGGAAATGATATTTAGAGAATCGACTGAACGCGTATTGTGAAGGTAAAACAAGCAAACAGAACTCGACTATTCTTCAATACTATATATATATATATATATAGCTCATTTACTCTTCAGTTTCGTTTTTTTTATATTCGTACTGACTGCTGAGATTTTTATACGCACTTTCAAGTCAACGGGGTGTCAGTGACATTACCTACGTGACTGACTATTGAAATGACAAATGTATGGGAGAGAGCTCCAACTCGTATTAGTTTGTACAAAATGGCTCTTCGTGCATTACCGAGTGTACTCATATACAAAGTAAAACTGCTATAATCGACTAACCTTTGCCACGTGTAACATTTACCTAACAAATAGGAGAGGTTCATGTTTACCATCTTTTGTCACCCAACATATACAAGGGTACCTTTAACGACATGTAGAAAATGTCACGAAAATTTATAAAAAAAATGTCCGAAAATACCTCAATCAAGATACATTTTACAGTAGTTATAAAAAGATAAAACTAATAGTTCTTTTAACTTTGAAAAATATTAAAATCGAGTGTGTTGTTGTGTTGAATTAAGCACAAAGCTACACGTGCTCTGCCCACCACGGGTATCGAACCCAGTTTTTAAGCAATGCAAGTCTGCAAAAACATACCGCTGAGCCAGTGGGGCACAAATGGAATATGTAAAGCAAGCCAGTGTACTGTGTTTTAAATGAATGATAAAATGAAACTACAATAAGTACTTATAAGATAAAATAATGTATTAAGAACTTTTGATAGGATAATGTCTAATACTGTTAAGCTTGTATAGCGTCAACTTTAATAGACTGAGCTCTCTTCAACGCCAATTCTAATCTTGGGTTATAAAGTGCCTACTTTTTTCAATTCTTTTCGTCTTCTAAATGTCATAGTCCTAGAAGGCTAAAATATATATGTAAAAACGGCTCGTTTGGGTTAAGAAATTTTTTTACGTAGAGGAACGAACAGCTTTTCGAACTTCTTCGGTCATCGTCAGATTCACAACGAAAGGAAGAGGTAACTGACCAGAAGCTGACCACATGTTTGAAAGGGGTTGTGTAACTGAGTGTTGGAATGTAGAGGGCGTGCTTAGATGTTTGAATATATAATTTTATATTATTTATTTTATTATTATTATTTATCATATTATTTTTAATATAGGTATAAAAGTGTTCCTTTGTATTGGTTTATTTTGGGCTTTAGTTGTTGTATAAGTAAGGCTTCTTTAATTTTACGTTTGTTTATGCTTGTTTCTTTATTTAGTATTTGAGTGTTTTCTATGGTTATGTTGTGTTTATTTGACTTGCAGTGTTCAAAAACGTGTGATGGTGACTTTTTATGTTCTTTGAATCTGGTTTCCATTTTTCTACTTGTTTCTCCAATATAGAAGTCGTGGCAGTTATCACATTGTATTTTATAAATAATGTTGGTGTAATGTTTGTCAATGTAGTTTTACATAGTATAGACCTTAGTTTTGTGCATGTTTTTAATAAATTTGGTAGAATGTCATATTTTATTACTAGTTTTTGCCAAATGTTGGTTATTTTTCTGCTGATGTCGGGAATATATGGTATGCAGCAGTGTATGGTTTGTTGATTTTTTGATTCGTGAGATATATTTACTTTTGTTGGTTGATTTTGCTTTCTGTCTAGGTGTGTGTGTGTATAATGTTTTCTACGGTTTGTGGAGGAAACTTATTGATGTTGATGAAGTATTGTTTTATTTTGTCTAATTCATCGTTAATTTTATCTGGTGAGCATAATTTTATGGCTGTGTTTATTTGGTTTCTTAGTATGTTGAGTTTTTGTTTTGTTTCATGTGCTGAGTCTCAAGGAATGTGTAGTTCAGTATGGGTGATTTTTCGGTGGATTTCTGTTTTGAATTGTTTGTCAGTTCTTGTAATTTTGAGGTTAAGAAATGATATTTGATTGCTTTCTTCCTGTTCAGATGTTAAGTTAATGTTGGGATGTATAGAGTTAATGTGATTGAAAAAATTAAGTATGTGTTCTGTAGATTTGAATCCCGCAACCGTGTCATCTACATATCTGTACCAGTATAGTGGTGGATGTAATGCTGTGTTAATTGCTTGTGTTTCAACTTGTGTCATAAAAATATTGGCTAGAACTGGTGATACTGGGTTGCCCATGCTTGGGCCATTTGTTTGTATATAGTTGTGGTTGTTGAACATGAAGTTTGTCTTTATCGTGGTGAATATTATGAGGGTTGCTAATTGGTTACTGGGAATGTCTATAGATGGGTTAGGGTCTCGGATATAAAGTCCCAAGGCTATCTTGCAGGCTTCAGCGGTTGGGACTTCTGTAAAGAGGGATATAAAATCGAAACTGGCCATTAAGGCTTTATGATTAAGTTGATTAAGAATAGACTTGAAATTAAAAGTGTCTTTGATGAATGAGCTGACTGATGTTACATATTTCAAAGAACATAAAAAGTCACCTTCACACGTTTTCGAACATTGCAAGTCAAATAAACACAACATAACCATAGAAAACACTCAAATACTAAATAAAGAAACAAACATAAACAAACGCAAAATTAAAGAAGCCTTACTTATACAACAACTAAAGCCCAAAATAAACCAATACAAAGGAACACTTTCATACCTATATTAAAAATAATATGATAAATAATAATAATAAAATAAATAATATAAAATTATATATTCAAACATCTAAGCACGTCCTCTACATTCCGACACTCAGTTACACAACCCCTTTCAAACATGTGGTCAGCTTCTGGTCAGTTACCTTTTCCTTTCGTTGTGAACCTGACAATGACCGAAGAAGGCCGAAACGTTGTTCGCTCCTCTATGTAAAATATTTTCTCAATCCAAACGAGCCGTTTTTACATATATATTTCTCTACAAGCGGCCCCCCGCTAGTGCAGCGGTATGTCTCCGAATTTACAACGCTAAAATCAGGGGTTCGATTCCCATCGGTGGGCTGAGCAGATAGCCCTTTGTGGCTTTGCTATACGAAAAACACAAACACACTCTACAAGCGGGTTTTCTCGACATCACTGAAAAGGCGAAATTGTTTCTTGTCTCTGCCAGCTTTGGTCGTGAATTTTAACAAGGTTGACTGGTCACTAGAATTGGCTCCTTGCCTTTCCGTGTTTCAATTGGACAGGAATCAAACTTTATACTGGCAAGTCAAGACCTGAACTTATCATTAACTTTAAAAAAATTGTGAATTAGTTACCAAGAATTTAACACAAAGCATATTGCAAAGAAATGATTGCATAAAATGGCGGTAGGGTCGTCTCATTTCTTGTTTTGCTTTTCTATTGAATTTTGCGCAAAGCTACTCGTCGGGTAATTACGATATCCGTCCCTATTTCAAAAGCGATAGACCAAAGAAAAAAAAGGTAGCTAGTTAACACCATTCATTGACAATGCTTGGTCTGTTCTTTTATTACGTCACATGTCCCCTCAGGCGAGCATGTTCGATGACAGGATTCTAATTCGAGACTCGTAGGTTGCGAGTCAAATGCCCAAACTACCAGACTATGCCATTGCCAGAGCGTTATAATGTTGATAAAATGATCCGGCATGGCCAAACGTGTTAAGGCGTGCGACTCGTAATCTGAGGGTCGCGGGTTCGTCCCCGTCGCGCCAAACATGCTCGCCCTTTCAGCCGTGGGGGCGTTATAATGTGACGTTCAATCCCACTAGTTATCGGTGAGTGGTGGTGACTAGCTGCCTTCCCTCTAGTCTTACACTGCTAAATTAGGAATAGCCCTCGAGTAGCTCTGTGCGAAATTCAAAAACTCACACATATGTTGATAAATTACACAGAAATTCAAAGATATATAAACTCAACAGATAATAGCATTAATAAAACCTCCAAGTTTCTTTGTGTGTGTGAAATGTGTTGTGTGTGAAAACGTGTAGGGAAGGGTGAAGAAACATTACAGTGAAATTATGAGATAGTGTGAACATTTGAGTCACGTTGCAAACTTTTATTTTACTATAAGCTTTCAAGTCTTGGCTTGTTTCACCTACTAGAATGTGCATGCATTATATTGTGTTGTGACTTGAAATAATCTATATTTTTGTAATTAATAGTCTTGGCAGAAAGGATTGTTTTCGTCTTTCTCATGCATGGTTCTCATTCCATTAATTTACAGTATTATTGCAATTATTTTTAAATTATGAGCTGTTGGATATAAATCGGTTTTACAGACTCGAATGTCCATTGCTTTCGTGAAGTGTAACTTTCAGTCTTTCCAGTCTGTTGGAGTATACAGTCACAATTAAAGTAATAAATACTATTTTTACTTTCTAATGGGTTCTTGGGTGAGTTGGCCTGTATTAAATGCGATATTACTGTGTTGGGGCTTCTGAAGTCTATTCTGACTTTATGTCGTTTACATAATCTCTTTATATTTGTAGACAAGTCCTAGGTTTGTAAGTTTCTTTTGATTGCTATCTTTTTCATTGTCTTAGGGTTCAAAGTGTTCTGGGTGTTCATGGTCAAGGAAGGTTTAGTGACGTGTTTTTGTTTCTTTGTTCTTTGAGTTTTTGATTTTACAAATGTTGTAAAACATCTGTGGGTTTCCTATAAACTCCTGAGGTATATCCGTTAGGTGACCTGGTTACGTCAAGGAACGTAAGCTGTGTTATCTCCTGTTTCTATTGTAAAATGTTTCGTTGGATGTTTACGTTTAAGTGGTTCATGAATTATTGAGAAATATGTGTAATACATATTCGTATTAAATGTATCATCAACATATCTGATTTAAATCCTGGGATTTAAAGCAGCCGCTATTATGGCCCTCTCGTCAAAACTGTCTATGTAGAGGTCATAGAAGTGAACTCATAGCTAGGCCTTTTTGTTGTTGATAGTATATATCTTCATGTTGAAGTAACTTGTATTGGTGTAGACCGTTAACGTTATTATGTTTTAAGATTAGTTTTCCAGGTTTTGTGGTGTTGATGGCAGTTTAGTTTGAGGAATTATGTTGTGTTGTTTACATTTAATAAACGATTTATGTAAGAAAGTGAGATAATTAACTTACTTAGCTCTAGTTTATGATAAAGTTTTTCATTTTTTTTGCATGACTTATTTATTTGCATTCGCAAATAAATGCCGTTCTCACAAAAATGCAAGTAACTAGATTAAACAAAAGTAATGTTAATTTAAACTTGCATTAAATTAGGCCCAAGTAATAAATAAAAATATTAATGCTGTGAATCTCTGATAGCTTCTCGTTCAACAATTATTAATATTTCAGAGTACCTGATAATTCTAATCACATAGATGTTTAATGCAAAGGTCAAACAACGACAAGTTGTGGTAATATATGAGCGTTCGATTTGTATATTTGTCCATGCTATAGAGCAAAGCAAAAAAAAACTTACTAATATTTAGTTGAGAACATGTGGCTCAACGATAAAACTAAGATCTAATAAAGATGTTCGATACTCTTATTGGGTACAGTAAAGAATGACCAATTATGTATCTTTGTACTAACAACAACAACAAAACAGTTTTATCTTCCTCACGAGAGATGGCGACACAATTTCTAAAGAGTTTGTATCGTTTTGATTTTTTTTTTTTTAAATTCATCGAGAACGAGACTGCACCACGAGAATTGGAGCTGGGTGTGAGTTTTGTGATATAATATTAATTAATTGAATGCTAATGCTGACGAAGATATTCCATTAATAAATAGTAAATCAAGGACATTGCATTTATGTTTATTACTGAAAATCTTTAGAAATGTAATAGCATTCGCATGGATTAATTTTTTTTTTGTCTGGTGACGGATTCCTTTCAAATCTACCACCACCATGACAAAAAGACGTTCATAAAATTTCAAGAAGAATGTTTAAGAGAAGACGTTTAAGCAGGTACCTAAAATATATAATAAAGTAGCGATACTTTATGAAGTCGTGTTATTTTTGAGACAAAACATGTACAATTTATAACAAAGAGTTTGCACAAGCTGAGGCTTAAAAGTAACGTTAAAGCAACTGATAATAAACTGTTTCTAATATTATAGAACACAGATATCAGTGGCCCGTGAAACATAGAAAAAATTAGTAACCCAGAATCAGCAAAATTTATAATTTAGTAACTCTCAAATTAGTATTAGTAAACCCTCGATGTAGTAAAAGGCAGACATTAGAAAACTTTTTTGTTTGTTTTTGAATTTTTGCGCAAAGCTACACGAAGGCTGTCTACACTACCCTTTCCTAATTTAGTAGTGTAAGACTAGAGAGAAAGCAGCTAGTCACCACCACCCACCGTCAACTCTTGGGCTACTCTTTTACCAAGGAATAGTGAGATTGACCGTCACATTATAACGCCCCCACAGTTGAAAGGGCGAGCATGTTTGGTGCGATGGGGATTCGAACCCTAATCGGACAGGGAAGTATGCCTTTTTCTCTTTAAACAGAGGAAGTGTGCCGGTGTTATAGCTGTAAAAAGAAAGTGTATTAGTGTTCTAGTTATACAGGGGAAGTGTACTGGTGTTTTATTTATATAGAAACGTGTGCTGGTGTTTTAGTTATACAGGTGAAGTGTATTAGTTTTCTATTTATACAGGGGAAGTGTGCTGGTGTTCTAATTATACAGGGAAAGTGTACTGGTGTTTTATTTATATAGAAACGTGTGCTGGTGTTCTAGTTATACAGGGTAAATGTACTAGTGTTCTATTTATATAGGGAAAGTGTATCAATGTTCTATTTACACAAGATAAGTGTACTAGTGTTTTAGTTATACAGGGGAAGTGTGACGGTTTTCTAGTTTGTCGATAGTATATTTATACATGGGATGTGTGCCACTGCTCTATTTAAACAGAGAAAGTGTGATAATATTCTGTTTATACAGGGAAGTGTGCTGCACTCAGCATGGTTGGATGCCTATCTTCTAACACTTGTGCATAAACTACTTACATATCTATTTATGTTTCAGAACAACAGTAAATATCTGTTGTTAAAATCAAGATTTAGTTAGAAACCTGTATGTAACATCTCGCGCTCAGTAACGGGTCTCAGAAACTTTTCTTACGACCGCTGTTAAATCGTGCTGGATGTTTGTGCAGAATTCTTGTCTGGCACCAGAACTGACAGAGTACCTTTCTGAGTGGGACTTCTTTCTCAAGATTGTGCTATGTTAGCTTCTTAGACAAGCAACGTAGAGTAGATATATCACAGCCTCTGTTCTTATTACACTTGTAAATCTTACAAATCTTTCCGTTTCTCATTCGACTCACAGAACAGGAAATTACCATCATTCTTGTCAGTTTCACTAACCATCTTAATTTCTTTCCAACTGCCTTACCTCTACTACAACAGTTTAACTATCATTAATTCTTTGACTCAGTTCAACCTTATGAGTAGGGAATACTAACTAAAACGTTGTTTATTTGTGGTGTCTGGTCCAATCTGCTCGCTTCTCTCAAAATTACCTACCAATAGGATGCTTGGAATTCTCGATCACCCGGTTAATGAATGGGCTTCGTTTTGGATGTCAGCATGTTTAACTGTATTTGATTAATCTTACTCGGCTACCATGTTCTTTGTTTGTTTGTTTTTGGTTTTGAATTTTGCACAAAGCTACTCGAGGGCTATCTGTGCTAGCCGTCCCTAATTTAGCAGTGTAAGACTAGAGGGAAGGCAGCTAGTCATCACCACCCACTGCCAACTCTTGGGCTACTCTTTTACCAACGAATAGTGGGATTTGCCGTCACATTATAACGCCCCCACGGCTGAAAGGGCGAGCATGTTTGGCGCGACGGTACCATGTTCTTACGTGTACTATGTTGTCTACGAACTGTTCATTGTCAACAGGCTTTTAGTAACATCAAAATCAAGTTCCTTGAATGGTAGTTCAGTATAGAAAGGGTCTGTAATAACGATTTCTTTGGCTACACTTCACTGTTTAACTCAGAACGAAAAACAGAAATAGTTTAAAGCTAGCATCCGCTAGGAAAGTGTCACCAGTGTAAGATAATGAAGGAGAAACTTTCGTCGAAATATAATCGATTACAGTTAGTTTTAGCACCGATGTCACGTAATAACATATCCCAAGTCAGTTCAATCACTAAAGGTATTGATTACTGTGTCTCTCGCTCGGTGGGGTTGCAGTAAAAATCTGAAGAAATAATTAGGCCTTTAATTAGGCCTTGCTTGTTAAAAAAATTATTAACACCTAATACTTGTTGTTAATGAATTACTTCAAGATAAATAACGCCTGCAATAACAGTAAGTCTGAGAACTGCAAAGCTAACTCATGGAGCCAAATGTTCCGGGCATAGGCGTCACTTTCGGTTACATTGAACTAAAGCGACATACAACTGTTGACGAAATGTTGAGTACTAGGTTTTTAAACTAAGTGTTTTTAATTTGGGTTTTTGATCTGTATATTCATAGTATCAAGTTAATTTTTTTGTAGTTAAGCACAGAGCTACACAATGGGCTATTTATGCCTTTCCATCACAGGTATCGAAACCCGATTTCTATCGCTATAAGTCTGCAGACATACCTCTGTACTACTGAGGGGGTACTTTTAGTGGAAGATTTCCATCTGATATCAGAATACAAAAACAGGTAAGAAAAAATAAAGGATTGCGTGGGTGTATTATGACTTTGAATTATTTTCAGTAAAACTGTGCGATAAAAATATCAGATGGTGAGTCATTTAAATACATTTTGTTTAGCAGTGTATGAATTCGTATTCGATTCAATATCGAGGGTTGACCCTAGATTTGTGTAGAGGAAGCAAATAGAAGCGGCAAAACTTTCCTGTGGTACCCACCGTAAAAACAGAAGAAATAAACAAAACAAGAGAATTTTCATTCAGATGTTTTAAATTTTCATACATTAAAAGAATGAATATATTGTATAATGTCATTAGTAGTAAGTAACCTTCATGTGTAAGCGATATTTAAGTATTTCAATGCCATTCAAAGTTTCTCCCTTTCTTTAAAAAAGCCCTGACATGGTTTGATGGTTAAAGCAATCGACTCGTAATCTGAAGGTTGCGCACCAAACATGCTCGCCCTTTCAGCCGTGGGTGCATATAATGTGATGGTCAATCCCACTATTCGTTGGTAAAAGAGTAGCCCAAGAGTTGGCGGTGTGTAGTGATGACTAGCTTCCTTCCCTCAAGTCTTACACTGCTAAATTAGGGATGGCTAGAGCCGATAGCCCTCGTGTAGCTTTGCGCGAAATTCAAAACAAACCAAACCGACTGTTTTCATGGGATCAGTTTTAGTCCAAACCGTCCTTGACTTATTCATCGTTTTTTGTTTGTAATAAATGTCTGATTATTTTATTTTTTGATATTCTGATATTTAAAATTTCTAAACAAATTTTCAAAAATATATTTAATAAACGTTTGCTACCATTAAGATCAAATTTGAGCCCATGTTGATGTTTCATAAACTTACAGATTTTATTTTATTATGTTTATATATATATATATATATACAGGGTGGCCCGTAAGTTCCTACCCATCCATGTATCTTATGTATCCAATGTATCTATGTGCTGTCCCTCATTCTCGCTGCATAATATTATGCGACGCCATTATTGTTTCAGATGCCGTGGTAACAGCTGCCTTCAACTCATCGTTAGTATTATAATGTTGTTTAGACACAATATATGGATGGGTAGGGACTTACGGGCCACCCTGTATATATTACATAGTGTGATTGCAAAAGAGATTGCATCACCTCTAAAACCACTAAAATCAGAAATACATTACATCATATTTGAGTTCAAGTAGAGGATGAAATTATCAAAGGCAGATTTAATAGTTTTTATATGAATAATTCGTACGTAGGAATTTTCCACATAGATTTTTCGGACTAACTGCAATGATAAACGTACAATTAACTCAGACGATGCAGTCGCTAAACGTTGCATCGTGTGAACAGGATTTTTAACATAAAATAGTTCTCCAATTTGTTTCCAGAGGTCTCGTCGGTCTAATAAAGTTGGAAGTAGAGGGTATTCTTCATAAACTATTATTCTTTTCTGGTTATGAAGTGAAAGAAAAGAATGATAATGAATATATACTGACTTATGGGGCTGATAATGAATATATATAGTGACTTCTGATGAAAATGATACAGTTCATCGCTCTGAAATGAAAATATAAAACCAACTGTCATCATGTTTTTGATCCCACCTTTCATCATATGGTTTGAACAAGCTGGAAACCAGAATGTTCGTAGAAAGCTACACAAAAGACTCTCTGCATAGTCGACCTTCATTTTGAAATGATAGACTAGAGGAAAATAAATATTAAAACACACTCCGCCAACTATTGTATTACTTCTGTTTTATAAAGTAGTGAAATTCTGATGTACATTTTATAACTTACCCTGGCCTCAATGGTTTTTTTTTGGTAACGGGATGCAAACAGTGAATCATCAGACAAACCAATTACGCTCAAAACTTCAGTGCGCATGGCTCTTCAAATATTAAGGATGTCTAGTTGTCATTTGGTAGGAAGAACTATAGCTTTCATGGGTATGTTAACTACTCTGTGTTCTTTCATGGTGCCTTTGGTGGCTCAGCAGTAAGTATGAGTGCTTATAACATTAAAACTCATGTTTCAATACGAACGTTGGGTACAGTACAGATAGTCGTTGTGCAGCTATGCACTTAACAACAGACAAACAAGCAAACTACGTTCAGGTGATTTAGCTAACGGCTACAGATAGTAATAATTTCATCCATCTCTCATGGACTGAGTTTGCATGTGACGTATTCTTCATATACCGAGTTTCTTAACTTGTTGCTGATTTAGTTTTTAAAAACAAAACGTATTTGTAGCCAAAGAACATCATAAAAAACAAGAACAAAAATTGGTTTTATTTTTGTAGATTTTTAAGAGGAAACAAAAAATTATTTTGGAATGACGATAAAAGTTTCAAAATTGTCAATCTTTTCCATATTTCAACATTAATCTGAAAAAAAAACACCTCAAAAGCTCGAAACTTTGTAATTTTTCTAACTTGAAGGACGCTCAGACGTAACTTTGAGAGTTAATAACAGTAAAATTGGGATTTTGTTACATATGTAACAAAACGTTCTCGAAAGCAAGACTCAGGCCTAAATACTATATAAGAAATATACTAAGTATTTTAATTAGAGATATTTTTCACACTATTAGTAAATATTTATGAATTGGCATGTTCTTGAATATGCGTAAGTAAAGTTTGTTTGTTTTGAATTTCGCGCAAAGCTACACGACGTCTATCTCTGCTAGCCATTCCTAATTTAGCAGTATAAGACTGGCAGGAAGGCAGCTAGTTAGTCATCACCACCCATCGCCAACTCTTGGGCTACTCCTTTATCAACGAATAGTGGGATTGACCGTCACATTATAACGTCCCCACAACTGAAAGGGAGAGCATGTTTGGTGCTACTGGGATTCGAACCCACGACCGTCAGATTACGAGTCGAGTACCTTAACCACCTGGCCATGCCCGGCCAATTACCGTCTGATCGGTGAAAACGATCTTGTGAGAAAGTGTATCGACCTTGAAACCTTACCCGTAGCAAGTAGATATTTATACAGTATACTTTTGACCCAAGCATGAATACAATTTAAGTGTTTTACGTTGTTTTTTTTCTAATCTTAAAGAGTTTAATACAAACCACAATGTTGAACGTTCCGTGACCACAGTTTAAATATGGAAACTATATAGCCTAAAAGCCCGTAAATCCACTCTTTAATTAGTACATCGTAAACATTATATGGCTGTAGACATCCAAGAATCAGTGGGACCACCCTAGGCCAAAGGTAGCGACAGTGATAAAATTACTCTTTTAATGTCTTGACGTGAGAAACCAGAGAACTGGTTAGTCGTGCGCGAGGAAATTGTAATTAAGGTTATATTATAGTGATTACAGTTATCAAACTAAAGAGTGTCTCTAATTTTTTTTGCACCCGGATACAGTAATGCACGCCCGTTAAAGTTGGTTGGTAATCATACGCCACGAAGTATTTACCCTGAAGTCATAGTTACCGAGGGTTTAAATAATACAGTATTTATAGGTCTAATGATAAACTAATATAATAGCAGGTCACGAGAGGAAGTCAGAACCCAATTACTAAGTAGCTAAAAATTACGTAGGACAGCTCACCGAGATCAACAATTCATTTTAATATGACGCTAGGGTTAAAGAGAAAGTCATCCATTGTAGTTATTATATTATGTTCGTGATCATTTCCCACTTTCTAATATATTATTAGCTGGTCATATAAATATTTGACCGCGGAGTTTTAGTGCAACGTGTTAGTCAGAGGGGAACATAAATTGAACATAATTGATTTTTTATAGGTTTTCATATGCGATAGAGTAAACTCTGTGCAGGCATATAAAACTGAAGACTCTCTAGGGGTGATAATGTGGACAAAGCATATATTATCATATGTAAAATAAGTGTTAATTTGTTGTTTCTTATCTTAAATCCATTAAGTTGAGAAAATAACACTTTATTTAAACTAGTGTTTTTCTTCAATTCCATTTCTATAGTATTTCTCCAATCTGTTGTAGTTTAAATGCTTGTTTCCATACACATACAGAAAAATTCAGATTGATTATATCTGAATGAAAATTTACTTATCCGTACTCAACGCTGAGTACCTTCGTAAGCATGCAGGTTTAAATATTTGTTATTTCAGTAATTATTAATTGCTATCACAGAGGACGCTATCCTTACAGTTAATAACAACAATACATGTAGAGCGAACACGTTTTGTTTATGGTGCTACGTACAACTTCTCTTTAAATGAAATGTAAAATTGGTGGTCAGCTAAAACTGCAGCTGCATGTACGATAGTTGGGGAGGGAAATGAAATTTTAGAGGAGACAATAATTATATTCTGAAGTAAATTTTATTTTTTGTTTTGTTTTATTGTACAGTACAACCATTACGTATTTTACAATTTACAAACCTGTATATGAGTTGTGTTTATTTATTTTGTAATTGGATTTGAAAAACTAAACCTGTTAAATTAAACGTTTTGTGAATGAAAGCTACTTACATCCAGTTACATTTTATTTATATTTCGAAGTCTTGGTTTTATACCTTTATCAAAAGGTAAGGAAACAAGACAGGAATGGGTGGTATAACATTACAACACTTGGTGGTTTTCGACATGATTTAACTTCAAATACGATACATGATAGTTCAGTACAAATATCACGATGTTTGATGTTATTCCCAAAAGTAGCCTCAATGCTTGTACATCTACTCAACATTCACTGCTTAGGAGAGAAAGTCAAATCAGAAAGCAAAAATGAATACTCAATCCTTAAAAAACAAAACAAAAACAGGTAAGCAAACCAGAGGAAGCCAGTTTTGTCGCATAAATTGATATTAAAGTTATTTAGCAAAAATCAACATTTTATTTGATGGCAGTGATAAAACGGTAACAAGAACAATGTATGAGGTCTACAGTCAAACATGGGGGCTAATATACATGTCGGCTGCATTTCAACCAATTGTGTTGTAGATCAGTGTAGAAAATTAATTGATGAAAGTTATAAGCAGATTCTCAACCATTCTTTCTGGAACAAGACCTGTAGGATGTCAAGCATTCATCCTGTGCCTAAACGAACACCAGATATTTGTAAGAAAGTAAACACCAAAGGATAACGAAAAATAATTTACACTAGAATTACGAAGGTTTTAACTAAAATACAGAAACCAACTTTTCAATACTCCTACGCATTTCGCAGTAGTTTATTTCGTGAGTAGCGGATTTACTGTTATATATTTATTTCTATATTTAAACTTGTTTCTGCTCAATATATACATATATTTGTTTAATTTCTATTGTTAAATATGTATTGCTAAAACCCCACCTATTCTTTAAATTTCTCAAAGATTCTCGAGTGTATGCATCAACAGTATATGCTTTACAAAAGCACTAGCGCATCTTCGAATATTGTTGTCAACTGAACTTTAGAGAACCTCACCCTAAAAGTTTATAAATCGGCACGCCAAGAGACAATTTTATATTGTTTGGTTGCTACAGCTCGTATACTATAATTCGTGGATTGTTTGTTTGTTTGTTTTGGAATTTCGCACAAAGTTACTCGAGGGCTATCTGTGCTAGCCGTCCCTTATTTAGCAGTGTAAGACAAGAGGGAAGGCAGCTAGTCATCACCACCCACCGCCAACTCTTGGGCTACTCTTTTACCAACGAATAGTGGGATTGACCGTCACATTATAACGCCCCCACGGCTGAAAGGGCGAGCATGTTTGGCGCGACCGGGATGCGAACCCGCGACCCTCAGATTACGAGTCGCACGCCTTAACACCCTTGGCCATGCCGGGCCATTTTTAATAAGCTTACATTAGATTCTGTATACATTTATCTAAATATCTACCAAGTTGATTAAATACTTACAAAATTAAAACATTAAGAAAATATTTTAAGTTTCATATTTTTATTTTGATCACGACGTTTTATTTTATGACATTTTTGTTATATTTTTAATAATTTATTTGGCTATTCTCACAGTTGATTCACATCAAAAATCGCATTTTTGTTTCTCAATATTTCCTTATACACAATATTAACATTGTTTAAATGTTATTTCTTAAGTTAAAAAGCCTCCTAAATGAAACTGATAAAAAATCAATATTTTAGTTATTGCTGCTTAATACAATATTTTAGTTATTGCTGCTTAATACAATATTTTAGTTATTGCTGCTCAATACAATATTTTAGTTATTGCTGCTTAATACAATATTTTAGTTATTGCTGCTTAATACAATATTTTAGTTATTGCAGCTTAATACAATATTTTTATAACTTCTTTAAATTCCTATTTTCTACTAATGTTGTAACTTTTCAAATGTTGTAACAAAGTACGTAACTATTAAAGAAATATGTCAATTGCAGTGTGTGTTGCGTTAGGAGAGTTAAATCTGAAAAAGTTGAGACATGAAATAATGAAACCTTAATGACAAACAAAATATTAATTTTGAAGTTAGGTCATGATTAGTTTAGTTCTAAAAAAAAACTCAGAATGTATTTTTATTAAGAAATTTTCGGCCTCGGATGGATAACTTTCAATCCTGCACACATGTGTTAATATCCAGCAGAATATAATAAATCCTGTACTCTTTTACTGGTAACATTAATGGTAATAATAAGATACTATAGTCGAGAAAGGAAAAGGGTTAATTTTAACTCAGCTTTCAACTCTACCAGCTTAGTGTATAAAGCATAGGAATTATTTGATGCGACAACTTGTGAAACTTGTATGATCTTGTTTTTCATCATCTCATTTTGTCTTTCATTTAATTTGTTTGTTTTGTTTACTTGTTTTTCTGTGCTCTGCCCTTCATGGAAATTTAACTTTGACTTTGAAGGTTATAGGCTCTCAAGATTACTCTAGAACTAGGAAGAGTTATATGTTTAAAGAACCAAAAACTGGTAAGACTTTTCATACAGACACAAACAGTTATCACCTGTACGCCTTTAGTTGATATTTTCGTCTTTAGTTTACACTTGCTCTTCTTCATTTCCTGTACAACACAGTTATTTATTATTTAATTACATAACACAGGTATTTACTATTTAATTACATTACACAATTGTTATTTACTATTTAATTACATTACACAATTTTTATTTACTATTTAATTACACAACATAGTTATTTACTATTTAATTACATTACACATTTGTTATTTACTATTTAATAACATACTAAAATTATTTATTATTTGATTACATAACATAGTTATTTACTATTTAATTACGTAGCACAATTGTTATTTACTATTTAATTACATAATACAGTCATTTACTATTTAATTACATAATACAGTCATTTACTATTTAATTACATTACACAATTATTATTTACTATTTAATTACACAACATAGTTATTTACTATTTAATTACATTACACATTTGTTATTTACTATTTAATAACATACTACAATTATTTATTATTTGATTACATAACATAGTTATTTACTATTTAATTACGTAGCACAATTGTTATTTACTATTTAATTACATAATACAGTCATTTACTATTTAATTACATAATACAGTCATTTACTATTTAATTACATTACACAATTATTATTTACTATTTAATTACACAACATAGTTATTTACTATTTAATTACATTACACATTTGTTATTTACTATTTAATAACATACTACAATTATTTATTATTTGATTACATAACATAGTTATTTACTATTTAATTACGTAACACAATTGTTATTTACTATTTAATTACATAATACAGTCATTTACTATTTAATTACATTACACAATTGTTATTTACTATTTAATTACATTACACAATTGCTATTTACTATTTTATTGCATAACACAGTATTTATTATTTAATTACATTACACAATTGCTATTTACTATTTAATTACATAACACAGTGTTTACTATTTAAATACATAACACAGGTATGTACTATTTAATTACATTACACAATTTATGTTATTTACTATTTAATTACATACTACAATTGTTATTTACTATTTAATTGATACTACAATTGTTATTTATTATTTAATTACATAACATAGTTATTTACTATTTAATTACATAAAACAATTGTTATTTACTCTTTAATTACAGATACTCAATGTGTGCCATGCAACAGGTGTCGTCTAGAGACAAGATTCATAGCTGTTACAAATGAGTCTAGTTCCCCGATGAGCCATTGATAGATTTTGGGATTAACAATACTAAAATCAGTGGTTCGATTCTTCTTGATGGACGCGGCAAATAGCCAAATGTGGCTTTTTTATTAGAAAAACACACTCACACTCAAACATAAACAAACATGCTTAAAACATTTCTTTATTCTACTCCGTAGAAGAACAGTGTTTGTAGTTCATTGCATGAATAATACGACGCACACATTGATATCGTGAATAATATGACGTATGCATACGTAATGTATTTTACTGTTATTTAAACCCCTTTACTTGAAAAACACGAGAATTTTCCGGGGGAATAAATAATCCGTGAAAGCAACGTTAAGGCATATTGTTTGAATCTGTTTAGATGAACTAGTACTGTTTGATCCAATTCTATGTAATTACTTCGCAAAGTTTGGATGGATTTTTACCTAAGTTAGAATGGAGGTTTACTAGGTCCATGCGAGAGTACATACAAATTTTCATTTGTGAGTTTTACAGTTTTTATGGTGTTTTTTTTTTAACTATTACTTCTCACCTTGTTGGTGGATCTTCACAAAATTTGGCATGAACATTTGCTGGGTTCTTGCAAAAATGCACACAAATTTGTGGTTTATATTTCGTATTTTTTATGGGTGATTTTTACAATTACGTATAGGTGGAGCAACTTTTCGTATCCTAAAATAACCTTTCATTAACATTATCCCTCCAGTGGCACAACGGTATGTATGCGGACTCATACCGTTACAAACCGGGTTTCGATACCCGTAGTTGGGAGAGCGTAGGTAATC